>NC_060949.1:1273821-1276070 GCF_022045245.1 Lucilia cuprina
TGCCCCGCTGTCGCCGATTTTAGGCAGGATATGTTAAATCAACGTACAATCTTAAATAAAAGCTTTCTGTCAAATGAACATCCGGAAAAGATTAATAACTTCATCTGCGAGACTAAAAGGCTGAAATAATTCAGCCATCTTCAATAAGGACAATTGATAGAGTGATAATAACATGGTAACACAACGGGACTTATCTGAACCCAAGTAAGCTTTGCCAAGGGCGGCTGCCAAATTAACATAACCTAATGAAATTAAACCATTTCTGGTTTCATTTGTATTTGGGTTACCAATGGATAAAGGACGAATATGTTAGGGATAGGGCATATGGAAATACAACATGTAATTTCCCAAAGCACGTTATATTTTTTTTGTAGTGAGGTTTCAAGGTGACCTAACAAGACTCCCTCTATATCCGGCGAGCACCCATAAAGCAAGTTCATGCTAAAGGTGAGTTTACCAATCCTCTCAATTTCTTGGTAATACAAGGATAGCTATCAGATTCCACTTCGAATTTTTGTTAGTTGTCCAATCTTATCCAGATACAGTGCTTTGTTTGCTGATAAGTTGCTCATCGAGACTGCGTTATTCGTGTTAATTATCATTAAAAATTTTAATCAACATAGTTTTTTATTCCTAGCTACATCGATGTTACACAGCGCATTACTGGTGCCGAATTCTCTTCTTCTGTATCCGTAGATAATAACGGACATATTTTGCAATGTTGCAACTCTTACTTTGCCATCTTTGCTTATATACATCTGTAATTCTCGCAAGCGGCCAAATTTCTGGATTAATATTATCAATCTTGATTAGTACTTCTGTACTTTCTTTAAAATCCTATTACGGCATCCAATTGACATGGTTTATCATTGTACTAGAGGTCTTGAATTCCATACAGATTCAATTTAAGGGAGTACTCATTTTCTCATATGTATGTTTGGCTTCACCGATTTTTATGACATTTTACTGACTTGACGCCAGCTTATAAATACATCCAATGTGAGGAGCTGCCGGGGGAATAAAATGCCCACTGAATTTCCTGCAGCGCTAGCATAGAAATTATCGATTCATTATTACGAACAACAAATTCCATTGTCTGAATAAATATACGAAGTTACCACTGTCCTTCCAAAACATCTTTTTAATGCAGCTTTAATGCTTTTGATGGCAAACATGCTTCTGTGGGCAGTGTGTTATTCTTACTTATACGCACGCAATATGATTTTCTCATCAACAAACCATAATTATAAAACATGTAAGAGTGGTATGTTCATATAAATCCATCGATTGTAGAAGTTTCTTGGTTTTGAAACCGATTCGATTTACAGAACCGACATAAATATTTTAGTGTAATTTTAATTTGATTCAACATTTTCTACAAAATGTTAAATATGTATATTGCCGTTCAATGTTCTTGAATTAATAATTTTTTTGTGTTTGGAATAAAACGTTTTATCCCAATAACATACATAACATTTAGGAATTAGGAAATTAAGGACATTCAATCCAAATTCTGGGGGGCTTGGTCAAATTAGGCAAGATCATTACGAAAATTTACAGTAGGTTTACTGTATGCAGATTTTGCAGATGCACTTTTGTACAAATACAAAAGCATTTAAAATTATAAAAACCATAGCCATAGGTAGCCAAAATTTTATGAAGGCTTCAGGATTCATAAAATGTTCTTAAACATTACGACATTTAACTTGATTAAACGATTTAGTAACATATACACGCTAACTATATGGGCTTATCTTTTAAAGCAACCTTTTTTTTATTTATAATTCTTTATTACCGTAACCCCACGAAATATTTCATTATTTTCAGGAATTCAGAATCAGGATCGTGAAATAATATTAAAGTTTTTTGTTTAATAGATCGATGTTCTTTAATCGATATTAGTGTTTGAAAATTGTTACCCTCAAAACTACTTCTACAGAAGTTTTAGAGATACATATGTGCATTTCCATCGAAAAGTCCACCGTGGCTCAAAAACTAAAAGTCATCAAAAATAAAATTTCAACTTCTATTATTATAGAAAAAGATTCAAATTTTATTATATTAAAGACCCCAAAGCGTTTCTTAACCACTATGATGAGATCGGAATTAAAAGTTACAATAATATTTCAGGTATATTTTTGCACCTTTAGTAGCATTTGCTTTTAATAGTTTTTATTATTTCAAAGGCTAATATTTAAATGGACTTTTATCGAAAAACATTTGCTGAAGTAATAGTTATCTTAAAACAT
>NC_060949.1:1276170-1283990 GCF_022045245.1 Lucilia cuprina
TCTCCCATCTTCATATGCAGTTTGTCTGCAATCAGCTGTTTACCTTACACGTAGGATATGCCAATATTGCAGCCAAACTCAGTCACTTGTAGAGCACTTCCGTCTTTCAGCACAGTTATTGTCTTATATATCCCCATGTCTAGGAACCCACACAAGGGTAACCGATCGAGACATTCATCTCCTATCTCCTCGAGAGACGGCCGGAATTCTTGGACAACTTTCGACGAGGTATACACATTCTCTATGGATTTAATGGATGCTTTGCTATCAGTAAATATGTGGATTTCCCTGTTGAATATCCCAATTTTTATGGCCATAATTTCAGCTTGTATTACACTGCAGTAGTCAGGGAGTCCTTCCAACAGTCTTAAATTTAGCTGTTCCGAGTAAATTCCACATCCTTCTCTTACGTTTATTTATGATTCATTAGTGAATATTTGAATGGAATCATCTATTATGTATTGGCATTTGTGTAGATCATTCTATCCAGAATGCTTACTGCAAAGATCAAATACTGACTCAGGTATGACATATTCAAGTAGTAATTTCATGCTTATTTGTTCTATAATTTTGGCATATGTATTATACATCCATGCCTTAGTACCCCCAAGTCTCATTGTGGTGTTCGCAGCGACTATTTTTGCATTAATCCCAGTTTAGGATAGTTAAAAGTTTGTCGGACGAATATTGGAGTTTATCTTTTGGATATTGACCTCCGATAGATCCGATAAGTCGTGCAGAAAACAGCTACCTAACAGACCCATTCTGAGATCTGCTCCTGCAGAAGTCATCACGGGGTAAATTCAGTCTTCTTGCAAAGGCCATACGCCAGTTAGCAGTGCCGTTAAGATCCGTAGATTAATTCTTGGAATATAGAAAGGGCTTGGGATCTCTCTCTTGGTTGTAATATGGCCACATGATCCTTGCCTGTCTACAGGTGGCCCCAGTTGACCATCTGCATTGCGCAAGCTCATAAAGGTTTTCATGTATCAAGCGTTTGGAGGTTGAAAGCGTAGAATATGTTGATGTCCTGGAATCTAATACAGTGCTATTGTGGAATGTTTCGCCATTGCGTTAAGGGATACAGGGATCGTGTTGGATATTCACTGAAAAGCTTCTATCAAAAGACGGTTATCAACACATCCAACACAATTGAGAATGGTAGAGTGACCTGACTGAATCATATGCCACATACCAATTGTATTGAGTCTAACAGCCGCGTTGAGGGCTACCCCTTGAGCCATTAGATCAATAGTTAGCCATCCCATCATGACAATGAGAGCCTTTGATGGGGTGGGCTCCCGTTATAAACAGAGCTGATGTACGAAGGATTCCCTCAAATTTTGAGAGTGAAGGTGGGTATCTTGTACTTCTTAGTAAGAGATTTACTCCAAGGGCACAGACATTGTTCCACGTACTGAGTGACTTGAGTGCAGTCTACATCCTTTGCCAGATACTACTACATAGACCTAAGATCCATGAGAAGTGCGTTCAAATTTCAGATCAATATCATTTACAGATACAAAAATATACGTTTTTTAATTTAAAAATTCAAAAAATTTTAGATTTTTGCCGTTTTTTGCCCAAAATGTGTCTTAACTCTTTTATTAATAAAATAAAATTTTCTTTAAAAACTTTTACGCAGAACGCTTTTGCGTAAGAAACTTGTCCTATTTTTTTAAACGTTGCCACTGCGTCCTTCCAAATATTATCTATTTTTTATCAAAACTTCAACTTTGGGCGACATGTTCTAAAATCCCAAAGCTGGGATCAGAAAACTGAAAGCAGTTTTGGAAACCTCAATATGTTTTCTATTTACTCCAAAAGTATTTTCCCAGCCCTGAAAAAAATGTGGACCCTATGGGCAAAAATGTAAAAATCCCATTTTTGGGATTTTCATTCCTATTTTTGGGAATTGCGGGATGCCCTTTGACCTTTTCAATTTTTTTTTTTGCATTTTCTTATTTGAAATGACAAATTTAACAAGCGTTGAAGATTTCATTGAGTTTTGTTCATAAATAAAGATTTTGTCATATATTACATATTTGTTAAATTTCTAAAACTATGATTTATATCAAAATTTTAATAGGGTCGCAGATAGCTACAACAATTTAGTCCATATTTATCCCTTAATATCATTTTTTAGTTAGATATGGAAATTCTCGACCCTTTACAAAAAAATCTCAAGCCAATATCTCAATTACATTCAAAAATATGTTCATTTAAACCTGTGTCCTTTAATTTCATCTTTTTCATATTTTAGTATTAAGTATGACAGAACATACATTTGGTGTTGAATAAAAATTTGGACAATTTTTAAAAATTATTTAGTTAATTATTTTATTAAAGACTATAACATTGTATATACAATAAAAAAATATAATTTTATTATGAGCAACGCACAACAACACCTAAATCACCTCACACAAACCACCTTTCCCGCCCACCGAAATATAAAACACAATTTAATACAATATCATCAGTTAGTATAATAGCTTTTTTTATTTGAACTGTTTATCTTAAACATAATACAATTAACTCTTAACAACCTACTTATATAGTTAATTCTTAACACTACTTATTTTCTATAAAATAATCTGTCATATCGATATACATATCCAGAAGGTAATATAAGTCCTTTAAATCTTCCTCGTTTTGAGATGATAGAGTTTCATAACAAATCTATCTTTTTCGCATAGTTGAAAGAACAGGATCAGAAGACAGAAGTAAACTATTAAAAATATCTTCATTCTGTGATTGCCTGGAGCATTTTCTTGAGCTGAAAAGTTGAACATGCTTAAAATCTCGATTCCTCGCTTCCTGGGCTTCTTCTGTTAACTCTTCAAGTGGAAGAATATTAGATTCAATTATTATTTGACCATGACACAATACTTTGTGTACTGTTGGTGTTAGTTCCCTCCATGGATACAGAGATACAAGTAATTTAGAAATTTCAGATGTATATTCCCCAATCGATTTCCATTAATTTTATATTTACTATTCAGTGCATTAAATATGTGTTAACTCTTCGAAGCAACTCCTTGTCGATTCCAGTTATTATTGAAGTAATTTCAAAATCAAGAAAAACCTTCTCGCCGTATTACCGTTCATTTGTACTACGCAACTTGGAAGTGGTTTGTCGATGTTTAATCCATCTGAACTTTAAATTCTTCTTGGATTCTGTTGTTTTTTTCCGCAGCTCTCAGTTCTTTCATTCTTCATAATTTTTGTTGATTTAGTAAGATTCTCTGGCCACACTTCTATATTTGAGGTCGTATGCTATGTGTAAAAAGTAATCCAAAAATGTATTCTGGCATGAAGTGGTGAAATTCCGAAAGACAGGACTTCTTCATTAATACTTCTGCTTTTGTTATATATTTGAGAATTGCGACTTTTTCTCATTACATATTGAGCATCTCCAGAAGGAAGAAGTTTCTGTTATGGCATTGCTGACCTTTCCATCAATCATTGTTAAGCTTAGCTGATATGATAGGTTAATAGAGAATTCCTTTATTTTTATGCAAATGGGCTCCAGTGCATTTATTTCATCTTTTAAATATTCACTAAATGTTTTGTTGTTTTCTTTGACTCCTTTATATATTCAAATCCAATGGTCTACAAAAATTTTTTGAACCGGAGGTTGTATTGATCCATATATCTTCAAATGAATTTCCGATGCTTGACGATGATGGATTAAGGGAATATGAACGAATTCGTAATGGCACTAATGATGACATAAATACACTTTTTGTAGTCTGCTAATGTCCGACTTCCGCAAGCTTGTTTGTATTCTGAAGTGGTGATAACCGTCACATCCCACTTACACATTAAGACAACATCAGTTATGAATTTTCCTTAGTTAGGTTAGGTAGGCAGGTCGTCCTCGCGATGTCATCACTGGGGACACACTTGGGTCCAGTATTTTAATCCCTTTGTGATACCTGAAACGAGAGAAAGGGTCGGTCGTATTAGTACACTTTAACCTAATCACTCTGGTTTCCACCGAACCAGTTTGTCGCACGAATATAGGAATCTATCTTCCGGATATTTACCTCCGATAGATCGCTAATAAGTCATGCAGAAAGTAGCTACCTAGCAGACCCATTCTGTGATCAGCTAGGGCAGGACAATGACAGAGGAAGTGAGTTATACTCTCTTCTTCCTCTTCATCCTGGCAGCTCCTGCAGAAGTCGTTACTGGGTAAGTTCAGTCTTCTTGCATGGATCCGAAAGGCCAGTGGCCAGTTACCACTGCCGTTAAGTTCCGTAGATTAACTCTCGGAATGTAGAAAGGGCTTGGGTCTTTGTGGGTCGTAAGATGGCACATAATCTTGCCTGTCTGCAGGTGGCTTCAGTCGACCATCTGCATTGCGCAAGCTCATATAGTTTTTTACGTATCGAGCGCTTGCAGGTTGAAAGCGGTATACCGACAAAAGGGTCGGATGCTCTCTTGCAAGCGAGGAGCTAGCTTGGCAAGAGAGTCCGCGATGGTATTACCAGGAATTTGCTGATGTCTGGAATCCAATACAGTCCTATTGTGGAATGTTTCGCCATCTCGTTAAGGGATGCCGGCATTCTAGGACTAAGTTTGACGTCGTGTAGGACACCACTTAGAACCTTAAGGTCTGCCTGGCTGTCGGTATAAATTCCAATATTTGCACCGTATATTCGATAAAACCTGAGCAGTTTGCAGCCCGTTTAATGGCTGATAGTTCAGCCTGAAGGACGCTACATTGGTCAGGAAGTTGAATGATACTTCCGTTCCAGAATGTGCTATGTAAAAGCCACCACCTACACATGGTTTGATTTTGAGCCATCAGTCTTGAAAACCTTATACGATCGTCATAGAAGATTGTTTCCATCACATTTGGATCGTGTTGATATTCACCGAAAAGCTTCTATCAAAAGACGGTTTGGCGATGCAATCGTCGATATTGTCAGGAATCTCTCCTAGACAATCGAGAATGGTGGAGTGACCTGACTGAATCATATGCCACATACCAATTGTTATTGAGTCTAATAGCCGCGTTGAGGGCAACCTCTTGGGCCATTAGATCAATAGGTAACCATCCCATCATGACAAAGAGAGCCTTTGATGGGGTGGTGCGGAGGGCCCCCGTTATCAATAGAGCTGATGTACGAAGGATTCCCTCAAAACGTTTGCGGTGTGAGTCCTTTTGTACAGACTTCCACCATACAAGTGCACCGTACAATAGTATGGGCTTGGCTACCATGTCAAAGAGCCATTTGGTGTTCTTGGGGTTTATGCCCCATGATTTGCCAATTGCTCTCTTACACGAGTATAAGGCCGCAGCCGCTTTTGATACTCTAGATTGAGTGTTCAAACTCCATGATAGTTTTGAATCTAGGATTACTCCCAGATATTTAGGATTACTCCCAGATATCCTGCACTTGGTCCAGGGTTAGGGTATATAAGACCATTTTAAACAGGCATCATATATCCGCGTTAGCCAAGGCATAAGATGGACAGCATTGTATTGCAAGTCCGCAGGTATTATACCGTCAGGACCCGGTGATTTGTAGGGGTCGAAGCTGTTTATCGCCCAGTTGATCTTATCTTCATTTATGGATATTCCTGTATCAGCTGGGAGATCTGTAAACTGCATGTCAGTACCGTTTTCCGGAGTTTGACAGCCTGGAAAGTGAGTGGCCATTAAAACTTCTAAGGTTTGTTGGCTGCTAGTCGTCCAACTGCCACAGGGTTTCTGAGTGAAACTTGGGACAGGAGGAGTAGATGATAAGATTTTGCTCAGACGAGAAGAACCTTCCACGCCGCTACAGAAGGTTTTCCAAGATTTGCGCTTTGCATTTCTTACCAGGTTTTTGAAGCGATTAACCGAGGTCTTGTAAGAAATCCAGTTTCCTGTTTTCTTTGCCTCGTCTCTTTTCGAGATTTCGCAATGTCCGCAGACCACCATGGGGGTCTGCATCTGCCTTTGTGCATATTCTGTTTACAAGACAGTGAAGTCGCGTATTTGAAAGCTTAATTTATGGTTTCAACTGCGTTCTCTATGTCCGATCGGTTTTCGATGATTGGAAAATGCAAAGAGCTTTGGGGCCACTTTGTCAACTACGATTTCAAAATCGATGTACTGATGGTAAGATAATGAGCAGTCATTTGAGACTCTCCATCCCCTTATCCTAACATGATGCATGGTACTAAGCAGCGTAATATCAAGAACTACCCTTCTTTTTGAAACAATAAAGTTCGGATCGGATCGGATCCTGAATTTAGAATATCAGATCATTACTTAGAATGAAGTTAAAAATTGACTCACCTCTAGCGTTTATGTCCGAGCTACGCCAGACAGTGCGATAGGCATTAGCATCATGATGATCGGCATACTCTTCGAATTTGGCGCCTTTATGGATCTGCAGACTAAGTTGTTAAGTCGCTGGCCGCTGTGGTTGTGAGCCACATACGCGTACAGTAACTTGATCTAGGCCTCCGTGGGATCTCTCCCACAGAGACCAATTCTAGCATAGCGCCTTCCCACGGATCCTTTATAAGCGACACAGCCTGTTCAGGAGCAAAGCTAAGCGCTCGTTGCAACAGGCCATTAGCTTCTCTCTAATGTGAAATCAACCGCCATCCTCACACTGTGGGGGCAGGGTTTCTGTTTAAGAACTTCCCAGGACACCCCAGACTGCTGGCCCTGAACAAAACGTTGCCGTTTAGGCGCTTTAGACGTGAGGGCGGGACTTTTCAATAAAGATGAGCAGTGACTCAACCCCTTGATTTGTATCTGAGTTATCCAAAATATTGTGGAGAGCATTAGCATCTGCACAAATTATTAGAGGTCTTTCCTGTGAACCATACTGTTTTATTTTCTACGGCGACGTGTTCTTATCACTAAAATCAGATCAAGGACAACCTTATATTTCTTGAACATTATGCAGGCTCTGGTCTTACCTAGTCCGGCTGCGTGCAGAATATTATACCCATTTTAGTTTGGTCCGCAAAACCTTTCTCTATACAACAATGGTTCTTGAACGCAAATGAGCTCCTCCGTGCCCAAAGCTAATTAGGAGAGGCAGGACAGCTGACGCTGCTTTTGAGTCGTGAAGGTTAATTTGTGTAACCTTCACTACTATTCATCGCTGTGGAACACAGTAACGTTGGCGTCTTCTGAATTAGACTCGTCCGTAGTTTTCAGAAGATCTGCCACTTTCATCTTTCCAGAGAAGGAACCCACTAGTTCTGAAACCTATTGGGTACCCTCACTAGTGTATTCAAAAACCGAAACATTTAAAATTGATAATTCTACAAGCCTAATTTCCGATTTAAACAGCACAATAAGTAGTATGCAAAAACCAAGAAAGACCAGAAAACAGCATTCATCATTATCTGATAATTTTATATACCTGGATAAATGCAACAAAAGAACGGAAAAGCTAGAAATCTTTTACACATAACTGCCATTAAACAATTTGTCCAACTTCAACATTGAAAACAAACAAAAACAAGATAGAGTGCTATATTCGGCTGAGCCGAATTTTGAATATCCTCCACCAGCTACTCTTATATTAATACATTTCTAATTTATCAAGTATTTGTAGAAATGAGTTTTGTCATATCTTAAATACAAAATCCCAAGATTTAAATCTATTCAAATTCCAAGATTTATTGAACATTACAAACGCCTTTTTCTTTATATTTTCATAGCGCTTAGCGATATTAGCGAAATATGCATATATGCATGTGTGTAAAAGATTTAAGGACTTTCAAAATACATATATAATTTTGTTCTACCCAAATTGATAATGCAATTAGTTAAATACGATTAAAACGTTTTTAGG
>NC_060949.1:1284090-1294337 GCF_022045245.1 Lucilia cuprina
TATATGCATGTGTGTAAAAGATTTAAGGACTTTCAAAATACATATATAATTTTGTTCTACCCAAATTGATAATGCAATTAGTTAAATACGATTAAAACGTTTTTAGGGGCTGGACCTAGTATGGGAGATATGATCAATTATAGACCGATCCACAGTGGTATAGGAAAAAAAAAGAGGGAAATAATTCGGTAACTTCTAAACGGTTAATCCGATTTTAATGAAATTTGGTATGCACAAAAAGGAGGTGTTGTCGAGTTTAGGTTTTGAATTTGGACCTTATAGGCCAACCAGGGGCCCGGCGGGGGGTCCTCAAATTAGGACACCTCGGCTATGTTAAATTTTTAAAACGATCTTATTTCTTCATTTGAGTTCCGATTTAAAAAAAATTTCGTATATAGAATCTTCTCATCATAGCAGTAAATTATGTCTTATAGTTTAGGAGATATTCGCATTTGAAAATTAAAATTTTAAAATTTTTACCGTTCTTACTTTAGTTTTTTGATAATAGCTGGTCCAAATATTCCCGATTTTCGCCATTTCTTTTTTTATTCGCTTAACAACAAGTTTATATATCAAGCAGTGAAAGAATTATGTAAAAATCATGACTGAGTCCAAAGTTATAGGCAATTTATTTTAAAAAAATTAAAAAAAGGCGATTTTTTTTGCCATTTTTTGGGGAAAAAAGTATCTTTTTCTTTTTAAGTTATCTAAAAAGTTTCTAAGAAGATGTATATAGAATTTATACTTTTTGAAAAGCTGACTTTACATAAAATACGATAAATGAAACAAAACCTAAAACTTTTTTAATACCGAGGGGACCAGATCCATCCAAAAAAACCCTATTTTTTATATAAAATTAAATTTTGAGCAAAAATTCTCAAATCGCATAGTCGATATCTAATTATAGTGACCTGTTTTATATGACCCAATATGTTCTTAATCATTTTGTAACAGGTTTCGATAACCCCGCCCCTGGTATGGATATAATAGGCAAAAAACCAAAAAATCCCATTTTTGGGATTTTTTAAAACTTTTTTGGGAATTCCGGGATTTCTAATAAGAAAATTCGAAATTTTTATTTAATTTTGGATTTTGAGTAAAAAAATCTACCTAACTGTAAAATTTCATCAAAAAATAATCATAATAATTTTTATTGCAATTTGAAAAATTTGTATCTTCGCAAAAACTGAATAAAAAACATTTTTTAATTTTTTTTAAAAAAGTATTCCGCGAATTTTTTAATTTTCAAAAATGACAAAATTACCTTTCCATTGATATATAACATGCCTACCTAATGTTTTTAAGTGACAAATTAATTAGGGAAAACTCAACATCTTTTAGAAAATTTACCTAGCACTATTATTTTCATCCATAACGTTAACTCTTAAATTTGTTACATATATTAAAAAATTTTCAGGTATTATTTTTTAAACTGTAATGATTTTTACCCCTATAGGTCACTTTAATAGGTAGCTTATTAAAGTGACCTATTGAGGAAAAATTCATTACATAAGGATACGTTAGACATATTAGGTAGAATATCATAACCCTTTAAAAAATAATTTAATTTAAGTACCTGTAATTAATATATAAGACAGGTTTATATCTGTTTGTAATTATTTGTAATTTTCTAACCATGGCGATCGTACTAAAAAAAAATGATTTGTGCTCCATTTTATTTGAACACTCTTCAGCTCCTTTTCAAGATAAAGTGAACTTCTTATTGAAATATATTGAAACTGCACATAAAAATAAAGTGGATAAAACTGATATATGTAAAATTGAAAATTTATAAAATCAGTTGATATAAAACTGAAGAGTGTTCGGTATTCCATTGCTAAATTTCGATCGAAATTTTCTGATTGGCTGGATGAATGTGTAGAAGTTGCTATTTGCGTATCAACTGTTGGTGCTCCCTGTAAGCAGTATGAGGATTTGAGCTCAAAATCTAAGAGGAAAAGGTTATCAACTTCACTAGAAACCTTATCTAACGAAGAAGTTTCGGACACTTTTAAAGCAATGTTAAGAAAAGAAAAACAGCCTTTGGATGCCATAAAAATTGCAAATATTCTTCCAACCGCATCACCAAGACGACTGAAAAGAATTGTAAAGAGTATACCCACACCATCATCTGATACAACGTTCACTGAGGAAGAAGCTATTGCGCTTATGTTGCAGCTGGGATTAAGTCGTGATAACTACATAACGTTAAGAAAGGCGCTATCTGAAAAAGGAGTGGATGTTTTACCATCATATGACAAAATAAATGAAAAGAAGAAAAGCATTATACCACCTCCTATTGAAATAACTGATCGGAAGGCTGTTATTGGACTCGGCGCTCTACTCGAAAATACTGCTTTAAGGATTGCTTCTGACTTTTCTTCAGACCAACTAAAAAAAATAAATTCTTGTGATCTTCAACTCATTTGTAAGTGGGGATGTGATGGATTATCAGCACTCTCGGAATATAAACAAATCAACACAAGTGAATCATCTTCCGAGTATAAAAGTGTATTTATGGCATCGCTAGTTCCATTAAGAATTCGAAAGTATGCTGACAGCGATTCTCCATCAACCAGTTTCGATGATATTTGGAAGAATTCGACTCCAGGATCCAAAGCTTTTTGTAGGCCAATAAGCTTTGAGTATATAAAGGAATCCAAAACAACAACGCAAGATTTGATAAATCGTATTGAAGCAGAAATTAAAAACTTGGAACCTATAACAATCGAAATAGAAAATTATTCGTTTAACATGTCCTATGATTTAAAACTTACAATGATTGATGGGAAAGTTGGAAATGCCATTACAGGAACATCATCTACTTGGTACTGCTACATATGTGGTGATAAAAAATCAGAATTTTCGAATATTTCCAAGCAAAGATCAATAAATGAGGAAACATTACAATTTGGAATATCCCCCCTACATGCTCGCATACGATTTCTGGAACATTTTCTACATTTAGCATATGATTTAAAGTACAGAAGCATACCGGAAAATGCAAACAAAAGTGCAAATAACAATAAGGAGTTAATGGAAATGAGAGCCAGTGAGAAACGAAGAATTCAAGAGGAATTTAAAAAGCGGATGGGATTAAATATTGATAAACCACTCACAGGATATGGAAGCACAAACGATGGTAATACCGCTAGACGTTTTTTAAACATTTTGAAACTACTTCCGAAATAACCGGAATTAGTATGGATTTACTGCAAAAGGTCAATATTATTCTAATGGCGATAAATAGCAAGCATAAAGTGAACGCAACAAAATTTGGAGAGTATTCTACAAAAGTTTCTAAATTACTTTTGGAATTATATCCCTGGAAAGAAATGACACCTACAGTTCACAAGATATTATGTCATGGAAAGGTCATCATAGAACATAATATTCTGCCTTTAGGAGAGCTTACAGAAGAACCCCAAGAATCGAGGAATAGAGACTTTAAGCATATTCATCAGTTTAGCTCAAGGAAGTGTTCTAGGCAGTCTCAAAATGAAGATATTTTTAATAATCTGATTCTATCTTCTGATCCTGTTTTATCTACTATAAGGAAACGTTGGATTTGCTACAAAACGTTAGCATTTGAAAATATTCATGAATTTAAAGATTTACTTTATCTTTTAGATATGGACTACTGTGATACCGATTATTTTACAAAATTATATTAATTTATAAAAAAAAAAAAATAAAGACTATTTTTATATAAAATAAATACTTGTTAATTTTTTTAGGGATAAAGAATAAAAGATTAATCGTAAAAAGTGGCTGTAAAAATTCATAAAAATTTAGGTAGTAAAACATGCCTAACAAATGTATGGATGAAAATAATAGTACTAGGTAAATTCTCTAAAAGATGTTGAGTTTTCCCTAATTAATTTGTCACTTAAAAAACATTAGGTAGGCATGTTATATATCAATGGAAAGGTAATTTTGTCTATTTTTCAAAACTGTATATAATTTTTGAAAATTAAAAAATTCGCGGAATACTTTTTTAAAAAAAATTAAAAAATGTTTTTTTATTCAGTTTTTGCGAAGATACAAATTTTTCAAATTGCAATAAAAATTTTATTTATGAATATTTTTTGATGAAATTTTACAGTTAGGTAGATTTTTTTACTCAAAATCTAAAATTAAATAAAAAAATGAGTTATGCGCGTTTAAGTGATTTTCGGGAGGGGATCTTGTATGGGAGCTACGACCAATTATGGACCGATTAAAAAAAATCATGGTAATATTTCTATATATAAGAGCACTATTTGTACCAAATATTATATGGATATTTTAAAATAGAGTTATGTGCATTTAAGTGATTTTCGGGAGGAGACCTTGTATGGAACCACTTATGAACCGATCGAAAAAAATCGCACAGAAATATTTGAATGAGCAATATTTGTAACAAATTTTATATGGATATGTTTAAGTGATTTTCGGGAGGGGACATTGTATGGGAGCTATGACCAATTATGGACTGATCAGAAAACCCTTCCACAATAATATTTGTATGCATATGAGTAATACTTATTCAAAATTTTATATCGATATCTTAATTTAGTAACGAATTATGTATGTTTAAGTGATTTTCGGGAGGGGACCTTGAATGGGAGATAAGACCAATTATGGACCGATTAAAAAAACCTTTCACAGTAATATTTATATGCATATGAATAATACTTATACCAAATTTATATCGATATCTTAATTTAGTAATGAGTTATGTGCGTTCAAGTGATTTTCGGGAGGGGATCTTGTATGGGAGCTATGTCCAATTATGGACCGATCCAAAAAGTTTTTACTCTGAATGAATTCTTTTAACACAAGATTTTAATTTGTGAAATTTTTAAAGATATCGACATTGCGACGGAAGTTATCAACAAAAAACCAATTTTCCGGGAATATGTACTTTTGTATGGGAGGTATATGAAATTGTGGACCGATCCTGACGATTTTCCACAGAGGTAAAGTCATTGCGTAGAGACGAATGTATAGTTATTTTTATGGAATTATCTTGCACAGTTTTCGAGAAAATTAAGTACATCAGAATGTGTAAAAAATGCTTATTTTTTTCGAGGTTGTTTCAAATTTTGATTCATAACTTTTTCCGATCTGAACCAATTTTGCTCATACCAAACTGCTTAGAATAACAATAAATATTTTCGGCGAATTTGGATGATCTCCTTAACTTAGTTTTAACGTGAGCGTGTTTTACACAAACAGACAGACGGACATAGCTTAATCGACTCAGAATTTCACAAGGACCCAGAATATATACTTTGTTGGCTCTCAGATGAATATTTCTTGGTGTTACACACGGAACGACAAATTACCACTGATGGTGATGGAGGGTATAACAACAAGTTAGAGTGCTATAGTCGGCTGGGCCGAATTTTGAATACCCTCCACCAGCTACTTTTATATTAATACATTTCTAATTTATCAAGTATTTGAAGAAATGAGTTTTCTCATATCTAAAATACAAAATCCCAAGATTTAAATCTATTCAAATTCCAAGATTTATTGATCATTAAAAACGCCTTTCTTTATATTTTCATAGTGCTTGGCGATATTTAGTAATATACATATATGCATGTGTGTGAAAGATTTAAGGATTTTCAAAATACATATATAATTTTGTTCTACCCAAATTGATAATGCAATTAGTTAAATACGATTAAAGCGTTTTTAGGGGCCTAGTATGGGAGATATGATCAAGATTCTTAAAAGATTCTTTAAGCTAAATTTCTGTACATAAAATCTATATTTCAGTCAAATTTTGTATCGTAATTTAGTAATGTGTGTTTAAGTGATTTTCTGAAGGAAATCTTGTATGGGACCGACGGAAAAAATCTTAAAATAGAATTTTGGTATACAAAACTAATATTTGTGCCAATAGCTTTATTGGTTAATAATTAATGAGCTTTTAAGAGATTTTCATAAAAGGACTATGTATGGGAGCTATGTCCAATTATGTATATGAAGACAAAATTTCAAAATTCTCAATATTATTTCTTTGCATATGAGCAATACATGTGCCAAATTTTATATGGATATCTTAATTCCGTAATTAGTTAAGTTATTTCGGGAGGGCACCTTCTATGTGATCTATGACCAGTTAGGGACCGATAGAAAAAAATGTATCAGTAATATTTTTGTGCATATGAGCAATACTTGTACAAAATTGTATATGGATATCATAATTTAGCAATGGGTTATACACGTTTAATTGATTTTCGGGAACTTGTGTGGGAGCTATGACCAATTATGGACCGATCAGAAATTCTTCCACAGTAATATTTATATGCATAAAAGCAATACTTAAACCAAATTTTATATCGATACGTTAATTTTGTAATGAGTTATGCGCGTTTAAGTGATTTTTGGGAGGGGACCTTGTATGGGAGCTACGACCAATTATGGACCGATCAAAAAAATTCATGGTAATATTTCTATATATAAGAGTAATATTTGTACCAAATATTATATGGATATCTTAAAATATACAATTTTGTG
Organism: Lucilia cuprina; assembly: GCF_022045245.1. NCBI lineage: Eukaryota > Metazoa > Arthropoda > Insecta > Diptera > Calliphoridae > Lucilia > Lucilia cuprina. Next base: position 1,290,604 of record NC_060949.1, read on the forward strand.
CGTTTAAGTGATTATCGGGAGGAGTCCTTGTATGGAACCAATTATGAACCGATCGCAAAAAAAAATTTCACAGTAATATTTGAATGAGCAATATTTGTACCAAATTTTATATGGATATGTTTAAGTGATTTTCGGGAGGGGAAATTGTATGGGAGCTACGCCCAATTATGGACCGATCACAATAATATTTGTATGCATATGAGTAATACTTATACAAAATTTTATATCGATACGGTAAAAAACCATTCACAGTAATATTTATATGCATATGAGTAATACTTATACCAAATTTTATATCGATACGGTAATTTAGTAATGAGTTGTGTGCGTTTAAGTTATTTTCGGAAGGGGACCTTGTATGGGAGCTATGACCAATTGTGGACCGATCGGAAAAAAAATTCATAGTAATATTTCTTTATATAAGAGCCAAATTTTATATAGATATCTTTATTTAGTAATGAATTATGTGCGTTTAAGTGATTTTCGGGAGGGGACCTTGAATGGGAGATATGACCAATTATGGACCGATCAAAAAAACCTTTATTAGTAATATTTATATGCATATGAATAATACTTATACCAAATTTATATCGATATCTTAGTTTAGTAATGAGTTATGTGCGTTTAAGTGATTTTCGGGAGGGGACCTTGTATGGAAGCAATGACCAATTGTGGACCGATCGGAAAAAACTTCATAGTAATATTTCTTTATATGAGAGCAATACTTGTACCAAACTTAATATGGATATCTTAATTTAGTAATGAATTATGTGCGTTTAAGTGATTTTCGGGAGGGGACCTTGTATGGGAGCTATTTCCATTTATGGACCGATCCAGAAAATTTTTGCTCTGAATGAATTCTTTTAACATAAGACTTTAATCTGTGAAACTTTGTAAAGATATCGACATTGCGACGGACGTTATTAACAAAAACAAATTTTCTGGGAATATGTACGATTTTTCACAGAGGTAAAGTCATTGCGTAGAGACGAATGTATAGTGACTTTTATGGAATTATCTTGCACAGTTTTCGAGAAAATTACATCAGAATTTATTAAAAATGCTTATTTTTTTCGTGGTTGTTTCAAATTTTGATTCATAACTTTTTCCGATCTGAACCGATTTTGCCCATTTTCAATACCAAACTGCTTAGGATATGTAATGTACCTGAAGGAAATTGTTCATTGTAAATAATCTCAAAAAAACAATCAAAGGACACTGTGTGGAAAAAAAACGAATTGTAAAGAATTTATTGAAACAAAATTCTTATATACTCCAAGGAAGGGATCATCATAAACTTGTCACAAATCTATCTTCTAACTTTTTCACTATAATGAACCATCGATTGTAAAAAAAAGCTTGAGAAATAAGGACTTTGGGAGCCATTGATATGGTAGCAAGCAGCCGGGTGGGGGGTTCGTGTCCTATTTTCTAACAATGCATTTTTAGACATTGCTCTTATTATAGACTCCCGGTTAAAACTAAAACAAAAGTAATAAAATTTATAAATGGACAAAGTTATTGAACTAGACACCAAAACAAAAGATTCAAACAACAAGCCCCAAGTCTAGTTATCATTGAACATTAAGAATAAATAAAGCATAGTTGACTATTTTATTATCCTGTCTAATATATATATATATATTATATATATATATATATATAATATATATATATAATATATATATATATATATATATATATATAATATATATATATATATTATATATATATATATATATATATATATATATATATATATATATATATATATATATATACAGTAAAACTTCGATATAACGAACCTCGTTATAACGAAAAACTCAATATAACGAATTATTTTCTGAGTCCCTTGAAAAAACCTCTTTATTGCAAAGTTTTTCATACAAAAATGCACTATAGCTACAACGAAGAAATACTAAGCCATAAAACCTCTATATAGCGAATAATTCGTTCAAAAGCCTTAATACAACGAATTAATAATAAACCAAAATTACATTTAAAGCAAAATCAGTCCCGTTACAAGAACAACGAAGTCTAAACGTGTTTGAAAGTGGCTATGCAAAGCCTCTATATAGCGAAGTATTCATTCAAAAGCCTCTATATAACGAAGTGAGAATAAAACAAAATTAAATTTTGAGTAAAGTTAGTCCCGATTCAAAAACAACAAAGACTAAATCTGTTTGCAATTGTCATTAGCCTCTATATAACGAAGTCATAGTAAAGCAAAATAAAATTGTAAGCAAAGTCCCGTTGCCAAAAATTTTTAATAGTGGACACATGCGTAATACGTCATAAAACTAGTCAGTTTTGTTTTGATTCTTGTCAAAATGATTTCATTAAAGCGTAAATCAATTTCTATAGGTGAAAAGATTTCTATAATTGATGCCGTTGATCGTGGTGACAAATCTAAGCAAGAAATTGCTAAAAAGTTTAATAAAGCGCCAAGTACTCTTTCTACAATTTTAAAAAATCGAGAGACTATTTGTAACAATAAAACTTTAAAGTGCAAAAGAATGCGTCTTGCTGAATATGGAGACGTTGAGCAATGTGTATCTAAATGGTTTAAACAATGTCGAAACCAAAACATTCCTTTAGGAGGAAATACGATAAAAACAAAAGCAGAAGAGTTTGCAGGACTTTTGGGACACAAAGATTTTAAAGCTAGTAACGGTTGGCTTGATAATTTTAAAAAACGCCATGATATCGGATTTCGAAAAGTGAGTGGAGAAAGTGCCAGTGTAAGTGATGAAGTTTGTTCTGATTGGAAAAAATTGTTACCAAGTTTGTTAGCAGAATATGAACCGCACAATATTTTTAATGCAGACGAAACTGGATTATTTTTTAAATGCGCTCCAGATCGAACAATGGCGTTCAAGTCCGAGAAATGTCACGGTGGAAAACACAGTAAAGAAAGACTATCCATTCTATTTACTGTTAACATTACAGGCTTTGAAAAGAGAAAATTGCTTGTAATCGGAAAATCGGCCAATCCAAGATGTTTTAAAAACGTAAAAAGTTTACCAGTTGACTATACTTCTAATAAAAAAGCTTGGATGACAAGCGACATATGGCTGGATTACTTAAAAAAATTTGACAACGATATGACTAAAGCCAATCGTAAAGTCTTATTGTTTGTCGATAACTGCACGGCACATAAAAATGTTCCATCACTTAAATCCATTAAATTACAATTTTTGCCACCAAACGCAACCTCTAGATTTGGGAATAATAAAGAATTTTTAACAATTTTATCGCAAAGAGGTGGTCAAAATTTTAATCAACGATCTGGAAGAGGGGCGAAAAAGCTCTATAAATATTTTACAAGGAATAAGAATGGCACACAAAGCATGGAAAAGTGTTCAAAAATCAACAATTTTTAATTGCTTTGCGACTTGTGGCTTTGTCGAGCGCTCCGATATTTTAATTACAGAAAATGTTTGCATTCAAGACAGCGAAGAATGGCTTATTATCAAAAGCTATTTTAATTTAACAGAACAGTTTGATGATTTTGTGAATTTCGATGACAATATTACTTCCACTGGGTCCCTTACCGATGATGACATTATTACTAGTGTAACGAAACTACAAGATAATGGAGAGCAGGAGGAAGAGGAAACTGAAGAAATGGAAAATATTGTAACAGCTAAAAAAGCAAAAATAATTATCGGAAAACTGCAAACATTTCTGGAGGCACAGGATTCTACACCACTAAGTACATTCAATAGCTTAGC
>NC_060949.1:1294437-1296360 GCF_022045245.1 Lucilia cuprina
GCAAAAATAAGCTCTAACAAATCGATGCCAAAATTCTCAAATTGGTCTGAAACGTGTAAATATCTTATCCATGAGTCCATACGACGCGCCACAAAAAACATGCATTTGCATATTTTGGTTTCCCTGTTAATTATATTGATTATATTTCCTTGCAAGCAACTTTTCTTTCTACAATTGTTAGTTTATTTTAATCTAAATTTTGTTTTTTTGATAATTTTTTTTTAACATTTTTTTCCAAATGTTATTATTAATAAAATCATAACTTTTATATTAAATTTCTTGTTAAATATTTGCCAGTTGTTAAATATTTTATAACTAAATGTTAACATTTATTAATTTTTATATAAAAATGTTAAAATTTAGATATTAATTTTTTTTTGTTAAAACCATTTTTCATTTGTAAAAGAATAAAATAATGAATATTTTGAATTTAAACATAATAAATACTGTTATTATGATTGAGAAAAATTAAAACTTTTGGTCTTCTAATTTGTTAAATGTGAGAAAGGAAAGATAAGTTTAAGTTAGGGGTTCCAAAAATTAGAATATGCCATTGGAACAAGGTCTGGTGAGGGTTATGAGGCATACGTATCCAAAACCATCTGAATAACGTAAAATTAGACAGGATAATAAAATAGTCAACTATGCTTTATTTATTCTTAATTTTCAATGATAACTAGACTTGGGGCTTGTTGTTTGAATCTTTTGTTTTGGTGTCTAGTTCAATAACTTTGTCCATTTATAAATTTTATTAGTTTTGTTTTAGTTTTAACCGGGAGTCTATAATAAGAGCAATGTCTAAAAATGCAATGTTAGAAAATAGGACACGAACCCCCCACCCGGCTGCTTGCTAGCATATCAATGGCTCCCAAAGTCCTTATTTCTCTAGCTTTTGTTACAATCGATGGTTCATTATAGTGAATAAGTTAGAAGATAGATTTGTGCCAAGTTTATGATTATCCCTTCCTTGGAGTATATAAGGATTTTGTTTCAATAAATTCTTTACAATTCGGTTTTTTTCCACATAGTGTCCTTCGACTATTTTTTTGAGATTATTTACAATTAAGTTTAACTTTATTAAATAATTTCCTTCAGGTACATTACAATAAAATGGCGCCCAACGTGGGGCCCGAAGGAATGGCTCGTTCTTTCTGGCTCTAAATTTTTTTTATAGAATACTAGATTTCAAATTTGTGATAATTTTAAAATATTTTTCATTGATATAAAATATAATATTGAATAACATTTGAAACTTTTCTGGAAATTTTAGTTACTTGAGGTTTTCAGGTTCGAGTAGACTAACCGATAAGTTAACAATTGTCTTTTCTTTATTATATAAAGTGTCATAAAATAAATTTTAATTTTATTTAGTTCTATAACAGTCTATTTTCATAAATATATTATCCACATTATAGAACTCAATAGACCAGTTTTGCTCGTTTTATAGTTGATTATGTTTTGCTTTCGATTTGTCTAAATTAATTTTTTACTATTTTTCTTATAATTTCTTACATGAACTTTTTAGAAGACCAAGTTATGTTCGTATTTTGATTGGAAGTTTAAAATTTTATAGATTTGGAAACCGAATCTAGAAATTTATGTTTATTTGATTTCTATATAATTAAAAAAAAACTGAATTTTCTAAACGAAAATTTTTGTTTACTATTTGCTTCATGCGATTTTTTTAATAACACTTCTATAATTTTCTTTTTTTTAACTAAAATATTTATACACAATTAATAATTTTGAATAGTGAAACAATCGTTTGCATGTATTTTGTATAAAATTTTCACTTAATATTTCAAAACAAAATATACATTAATGTGCTGTTTCTAGATACCGAGCGAGTAGTTTGAGTACAAATTTTACTTGTATTTTGTTATTGTAACAAAAACAAAATACAAGTAAAATTTTAACTCAAAC
>NC_060949.1:1296460-1303761 GCF_022045245.1 Lucilia cuprina
TAACTGATATAGGGTGCAGTTTAGGTTTCTTTCCGACAAACTAATTTAAAATGTAGATTCACTCGTTTAGTAAATTTAGTATAATTTTTAGATTTAGTTTTAGAAAATTTTAGATTAAGATTTAAGCAATTTTAGGTACAGATTTTAGAAAAAACATTTTTTTTAGATTTAGATATTAGCAAATTTTTTTTTAGATTTTAGCAAAAAAAACATTTTCTAGATTTTAGCAACATTTTTCTAGATTTAGAGATTAGCAAAAATTTTTTAGACCAATTATAATTATAGTCATATTTTTAGGACAAATTTACAAATTCTTTTAGCAAAAAAAAATTTTTTTTAGATCACATTTAAGATTGAATTTTAGGTATTTTGTTTAATAAATTTTATCTTTTGTTGTTATTGTTTGTAGATTTTAACTTTTTAAACATTCGATTTAGTTGGAATTCACTGTTTTGCTTTGTTAAATCACGGATTGGGAAATTCTGTTTTGGTTGTTTTGTTTTGTTTTGCTGTTGAGTAGAGAGAGAGTTGGAGTTGTATTTTTTTACTGCATGCTACGTTGGATGGATTGTTGTTGTTGTCGTCTCGCTTGAGCTTCAATGAACTGGGAGAGCAAAACCATCACCAATACAAGGAAACGAGTATTTTTTTTTTTTTGGATTTTGAGTGAGATTCTTTAACAGTTTAAAACAAACAAAACATATCAATATTTGGTTTTTAAAACTAAATAAGTTTGATTACCTGTGTGGTTTCGTAAAGATTAAACGCATTTACTGTCTTCAAATGATATATTTAAAGTAGGATTTCTTGGTACTTTTCGGAAGATTAGTGAAATAAGTAATCTTTTTCCTTAAAAAATGTTATTAAAGATTATCATTGATTTAAATATCATAATTTACTCGAAATTTACCTGCTGTTGAGAACCTTATAATAAATTATAAAAATTTAGGTTTTCTTTAATATTAAATCTCAATGGATGGCTTTGAAGATTTAAGATATTTTTCCGAGTTTTGGAAAACTCATCTTTTTAAATTCGGCTACTAGAAGGAAAAGGATATTTGCAAATTGTATTATGACCGAAGAAACTTTTTCTGTATGTGAACAATAATATATTTGTCAAATTTGACAGAAAATTTAATATTGCCACATTCTTCTCACAGAAGAATCTTTAGCCAATACTCCAATCTTCAGACTGAAGACTGTTTAATCATCATGCAAACACTGTTATAACAAAAATAACATATTGTAAATAAATCCCACTCTTATTTAATTATTATTTGGTGAATCTAATATTTTATTAATTAATATTTTAATCAGCATGAGTAGTAAAAATTGAGTAGGCATGAATCATGTTTTTTTTACGAGCCCTGGTGTAACTTAGCTCAGACTAAACTCTTCTACTGATCAGATGTTCTCACTTCAAACAACAAAACAATTAAAGCCAAAACAAAACAAAATAGTATAACCATTATCATATATTAGTGAAGAAATAAATTGCAAAAAATAATAAATATTAAACAAGTATTGTGAAAAATTTTAACAAAAATTAAAAATTATGTTTTTTTATTTGTTAACTACAAATAAATGTTAGTTTTGTGAAAAAATGTGTAACAAAAATATATATTATAAATATATACTCTGTTTCACCTAAATTGCTAGTTTAATAGCAAAATGTATCTTATTTTAGTTAAAGTGAATTTGGCTACAAATTTTGTTGATTATTTTATATAAGACAATGAGTTAGGCTTAACTTTAAGTCAAAATAAATATCATTCAATGGCTAACACTGGATCTCCATAACTCCGAACTAAATTGGATTATAGGGGCTAAAATCTGGGAATTTAAAGGTAAGTGTCAAATTTGTCTTCTGGACATAAACGTCCATTACAAAACAAGATATTTTACTAGTCTTACGTAGGGAAAATAGCTAGAAAGAGGTCGTTTATGTACGAATATCCTTACCATGAAAGGTTCCGACAAGTTTTCCTTGCAAGTCCTCTAAGACATAGTTATGGCTACCGACTTTTTCGCGAACTCGAGCTTTTATAAACATTGGGCTTAATTTTGCATTAAATCCTTCTCCCATATTGCTCTGCGCAAAATTGCGCCTAAAAACTTCCTGATTTACGCTAAAAGATTGTGGTCTAGTGCGTAAATTATACTGTTTTTGATTCCTATCGAAAGCTTCTTTTATATATTTTCGTAAATTTTAACGGATAAGTTGAAGATGATCGTCACGAGAAATCTTTGCGCAGGGTTCTTCTAACAATTCAAGCTTTCTAAGTTGTTCATAAGAGGAGGCATGGGTTATCATGTCAAGAGTGCAAGAGTGCATGGTAGGGCGAAACATTTATGGCTTGATGGTAGGAGTTTCGGAGGGCACAACTAATAGCACTGAGCTGCTCATCCCAAAGTCGATGGTCATTTTTTAAATATGCCCTTATTCCGACTATAAGTGATCGGTTTAGCCTTTCAGATGCGTTGGATTGGGGGGAGTAGTATGCAGTATAGTTGTGTTTTATGCCATATTGAGTAAAAAACTGCATTTAGATCATTGGCTTTGAACTGGCTACCGTTGTCGCTAATTATAATCTCCGGAACACCATATATGTGGAAAATGTTTTGCTCCAAATAATGTTGAATGTTAGCTGAAGTGAACTTTTTGAGAGGACACAACCAGTGAAACTTTGTGAGGTGATCCAGTACAATGAGTATACCTATGAAACCAGATTTACTCCTAGGATAAGGTCCTAAAAGGTCGACATATAATCGCTGAAACGGTCTCACGGATATTGCAGGATTACCCATAGGTGGTTTTAATACAAAGTTGGGTGCTTTGGTAGCCTTACAAGTGTCGCAATTCCTCACATAGTTTCTAACATCCTTTATCAAACCAGGCCAATAGCAATTTCTTCTCAATAAGTCTAATGTTTTAATCATACCGCCATGCGCAGCTGTAGGGGAATCGTGTGCTCTTTTGATAGTATCTTCTCGAAGTCTGTAGGGTATCCACAATTTCCATGTCAAGTTTTCTTGCTCTTCATCGCCGATATAGTGTTCAGTACGTATATACACGTACTTATCTTCTACTTTAACATCAGGATATTTGCTTTGATTTTGTGTTTTTTTGCTTTTAAGTTTTGGTATTCTTTATCATTAAAGTAGGGTGAGTTTAAGTCGACTTCCGGCTCAATTAGTTCCAAGGCACTAATATTATCATTCGGTATTCTTGATAAGGCATCAGGAACGACATTTTCTTTCCCCTTTCGGTGGCTTATAGAGAATTTGTATGGCTGCAATTTAAAAACCCATCGGGCCAGACGTCCACTTAAATCGGCTTGCTTCATCAACCAGAGTAGGCTCGAGTGGTCTGTGACAACTTCAAACTCCTGCATTTCTAAATAGCATCGGAACTTTTTGATGGCTTCCAATGCTGCCAAGCATTCCCGCTCTGTGACGGAGTAATTACGCTGCGCTGCATTAAGCTTTTTACTCATGAATGCAATAGGCTTTTCTTCATCTTGAGCATCCAATTGCACCAGAACTGCGCCAATGCCATAATCACTCGCGTCACAGTGCAGGAAAAACTTCTTCGAAAAGTCCGGATTTGTCAATACAGGAGCAGTTGTCAACAGATGTTTAACTCGTTCAAATGCTGCCTGCGCCTCAGGTGTCCATGTAAACTTTTTCTTGGTTGAGAGGACGTCGGTAATGGGACACACCTCTGTGGAAAAGTTCTCAATGAATCTGCGATACCATCCCGCCAATCCAAGGAAACCTCTCACTTGTTTGAGATTTTTAGGAACAGGCCAACTGACTATCGCACTAATCTTTTCGGGATCTATTGTAACACCTCCGTCTCCTATCATAAAACCGAGATAATTTGTTTTTGTTACACAAAACTTACTCTTTCCGACATTTAAAGTTTGGTTTGCTTTCCTAAACTGTGATGCTAATCTTACCAAAATCTCTACGTGGGACTCAAAGTCCTCAGAAACAATGACAAGGTCATCTAGATAACCGAAAACACTATTTTTAAGGTCTGGGGTATAAGTTCATCTATAAGTCTACACAGGGTTTGTGGGGCATTGCATAACCCAAACGGCATCACCACAAACTGATATAAAGGTCTCCCTGGGACCGTAAAAGCACTGGGTAAAATCGTTGTTTCACAGGAGAAGCATTACCTACATCAATTTTGTGTTCTATTAGTTTCGTTCTGCCTAGACCATGTTTATCAAAATCAGGAAACAAAGTGATTATAGAATCAAGTTGCTTTTTCTGTTCATTGTTAAGGGGATACTGGTTTGCTTCAATTGGAGTAGAAGTTTTCGCGAAATCGGACAAAACATCAGACATACTATTCACATCGGAGGGACTATTAGGCGGACTATTTAAAGCTATAATATTAGAGGAGCCAATTAAATCTGGACATAGGTTAAACGACTTCCAAAAATGAAGACCCAAAATTAGTCGCTGAGAAATAGACGGTATTATAAACAATTTTATGGTTTTGGTACTATCCTTGAAAGAAATGTCTGCATCTAACCATCCTAAAACAGATTGAAGTTTACCATCTGCTGTTTTTACATATGACTTGCATTTGTTATAATTAGAAAATTTCGAAAAATCTTGTTCTGCCAAAGTTGATCCTATACAACTTATATTTGCACCCGTATCTAAGAGGCCATATTCGGAAAATTTCAAAAAAGATACTTTTGCATAATATCTCATGTCTTTTGCGTCAGAAACTATTGTTGAAACTAAAAATTTTCTACAAAACTTTTTCATGCGAAAATATTTTCTTAAACGGACTGTTGATCTTTTAGATTTCTTTTTAGGAAGTTCAAAAATTGACGAAATATTAAAAATTTGATATCTTCTCGCAATATACATTTGCCAACGTTTATGATAAGGTAAACGGGGGAAAATAATCTTATTTGAATGTTCAACAACCTTATTACCATCAGTAGTTTCACCCAAGTTTTCAACTTCTTGGTCAATTTCGCGTTGAAGTAGTTTAATCTTACCAAATTCATAATTAAGGGATGTTTTATCGTCATATCCAGTAGGTTTGCAAGGGTCATTATCGTGGGAATGTTTGTCTAAGCCAGGATTATCATTAGATATTATTTGTTCTCCTTTGGAAAAAAGTTCTGGAAGTTTTTTGTACGGTTTTGTTTCCTTAGCGCACATTTGGTGCAAGTTGGCTTATATACCTGCTTTTCCTCACAATACTTAATAGCAAAATATGGTCCTATCTTTAAGGCAATCCTGCCAATGGTGGCCAATTTCATCACAGTTCCAGCATTTGCCAGTAAATTCTGTGTCTTGTAGAGTATTAATAGATAAATCTGTATCTAGTTCATCAGAACAAACAAACTTTTCATCAGTATTATCGATTGATAACTCAGCTGTACGACGAGGAGGCATTATATTTGGAACTCTTGAAAACATATTCTTACGAACGTGTTCATCTGCTAAGAAATTCTCACGCATTTGTACTAATTTTCTTAAATGTGGAATAGAATGTACTGGGACGTACAAAAGATCTTGTCGAATGTCTGGGCGTAAGTTTCTTGCTAAAATCTCAATTAATTCGAGTTTTGACATTGGTGTAGGGAGCTTATCCATAATAGTAGAAACCGCCTCATAGAAGGAATCAAACGTTTCCCGGGTTTCTGTTTCCTATTGCGTATCTCCTCTCTAATATCAAAAGACGATTTAAACTCGCGGTACTGGCAGCGGATCGCTTCACAGAAATCGTTCCATTCAATAACTTGAACTCTTTTGTGGTATCGCCAGTACCACTCTCTAGCGTTACCCGTTAACAGTATATGTAAATTCCGGCAGATAATAGAGAAATCGCTATTGAAATAATCTTTTGTCAAAGTTCGGATCCTATACAAAAATTCCTCAATGCTAAAGCCATTAGATGTACCATCAAATTTTACAATCCAATTCTATATAATCAGTGAAATTTTATCAGCATTTAAGGTGCTGTGATAGGAATTAGCTCCTGAATTTATTCGAATTGGGGAATGTAAAATATTCACGTTAGGTTGGTCAAACAAGTTATTATTTGAATTGAAAATACTAGCTGGTCTATTGGTGTTTTGAACCACTTCAGGGTTATTATTTGACCCAAAATTCATATTAGCCAACAGACGAGATAAACTTTGCTCAATCATAGGATTGATCTCTTGGTAATCAATACCATTATTCGAATTTGGGGCAGTATTATTCTATTCATTCAGAGGGTCAATTGTTGGATTAGGTGTATTGGTCACAGATGATGGCATTGGGTCTTCATTTGGTTCCATAATAAAACTGACATCAGAAGGATTTTGACCTACATTTCTACTCGCACTCCTTGTATTATAGTGCTTTGCCATAGCACCGCGTGGCTTTGGAAAAGTAGGTTTCGCTAAACTACCTCTGAGATGAATCACTAGTTTCTTTAATTCCGACAATTGGCAATGGCGTTTACAAATGGGACACTCAGATGTCGTGGCTAAATGAGTTTCTATGCATGACCTGTGAAAGGCATGACTGCATTCATTTATAATTAAACAGGACTGTCCCTCACTCATAGATTGCTTACAAATTTGACAGACTGATGGTTCTATAGAAACCGAAGGCAAAGGTGGTGGTAAAGAGGTTGGAGAAGTAGTAGGTTCTGTTGCCATTATGATAAATTTTCAAATAACTTAAAGATAAATCTCAAAACAAAAAAATTAAAAGTATGTACGCAAATGTAACTCAATTCAGTAATTTACACAAGCAAATTATAGAAAAAATATATTTAGTAGAATTAGGCGATTAAAAAAAAATTTTCTATAAAAATTTGCAAAATATGCAAAATTTTAATAAAAAAAACGAAATAAAGGGGAAAATCCTAAAATGTCTAACTAAATTAGATTAGGAAAAATCCAATTGCTTACCTTTAAGCTAAATTTAATCGATTTTATTTTGATATCGTTAAAATATGAAAATTTCTATAAATTAAACTCAAAAATTTAATGCAATGTGCAAAACTATTAATTTGCATTCAATTATTTATTTCATAGAAAGAAATCGTTTAGAGAATCTAGTGTTTTTTAAAATTATCTAAATAATTAAAATGAGGTTTTAAAGATGAAATAAAGGAAAAAAAACTTAAATTTCTAACTAAATTAAGAAAAATTGAACTGTATGTTGTTTCTAGATAACGTATGAGTAGTTTGAGTTAAAATTTTACTTGTATTTTGTTTTTGTTACAATAACAAAATACAAGTAAAATTTGTACTCAAACTACTCGC
>NC_060949.1:1303861-1305481 GCF_022045245.1 Lucilia cuprina
CCGCGAGTTTAAATCGTCTTTTGATATTAGAGAGGAGATACGCAATAGGAAACAGAAACCCGGGGAAACGTTTGATTCCTTCTATGAGGCGGTTTCTACTATTATGGACAAGCTCCCTACACCAATGTCAGAACTCGAATTAATCGAAATTTTAGCAAGAAACTTACGCCCAGACATTCGACAAGATCTCTTGTACGTTCCTGTACATTCCATTCCACATTTAAGAAAATTAGTACAAATGCGTGAGAATTTCTTAGCAGATGAACACGTTTGTAAGAATATGTTTTCAAGAGTTCCAAATATCATGCCTCCTCGTCGTATAGCTGAGTTATCAATCGATAATACGGATGAAAACTTTGTTTGTTCTGATGAACTAGATACAGATTTATCTGTTAATGCTCTACAAGACACAGAATTTACTGGCAAATGCTGGAACTGTGATGAAATTGGCCATCATTGGCAGGATTGCCTTAAAGATAGGACCATATTTTGCTATGGTTGTGGGGAAAAGCAGGTATATAAACCAACTTGTACCAAATGTGCGCTAAGGAAACAAAGCCGCACAAAAAACTTCCAGAACCCTTTTCCAAAGGAGAACAAATAATATCAAATGATAATCCTGGCTTAGACAAACATTCCCTCGATAATGACCCTTGCAAACCTACTGGATATGACGATAAAACAACCCTTAATTATGAATTTGGTAAGATTAAACTACTTCAACGCGACATTGACAAAGAATTAGAAAACTTGGATGAAACTACTGATGATAATAAGGTTGTTGAACATTCAAATAAGATTATTTTCCCCCGTTTACCTTATCATAAACGTTGGCAAATGTATATTGAGAGAAGAGATCAAATTTTTAATATTTCGTCAATTTCTGAACTTACTAAAAAGAAACCTAAAAGATCCACTGTACGTTTAAGAAAATATTTTTGCATGAAAAAGTTTTGTAGAAAATTTTTAGTTTCAACAATAGTTTCTGACGCAAAAGACATGAGATATTATGCAAAAGTATCTTTTTTGAAATTTTCCGAATATGGCCTCTTAGATACGGGTGCAAATATAAGTTGCATAGGATCAACTTTGGCGGAACAAGATTTTTCGAAATTTTCTAATTATAACAAATGCAAGTCATATGTAAAAACAGCAGATGGTAAACTTCAATCTGTTTTAGGATGGTTAGATGCAGACATTTCTTTCAAAGATAGTACCAAAACCATAAAATTGTTTATAATACCGTCTATTTCTCAGCGACTAATTTTGGGTCTTGATTTTTGGAAGTCGTTTAACCTATGTCCAGAATTAATTGGCTCCTCTAATATGATAGCTATAAATAGTCCGTCTAATAGTCCCTCCGATGTGAATAGTATGTCTGATGTTTTGTCCGATTTGGCGAAAACTTCTACTCCAATTGAAGAAAACCAGTATCCCCTTAATATTGAACAGAAAAAGCAACTAGCTTCTATAATCACTTTGTTTCCTAATTTTGATAAACATGGTTTAGGTAGAACGAAACTAATAGAACACAAAATTGATGTAGGTAATGCTTCTCCTGTGAAACAACGATTTTACCCAGTGTCACCAGCAGTTGAGAAGCTTATGTTTGGCGAAATT
>NC_060949.1:1305581-1307586 GCF_022045245.1 Lucilia cuprina
GGGGAATGTAAAATATTCACGTTAGGTTGGTCAAACAAGTTATTATTTGAATTGAAAATACTAGCTGGTCTATTGGTGTTTTGAACCACTTCAGGGTTATTATTTGACGCAAAATTCATGTTAGCCAAAAGACGAGACAAACTTTGTTCAATCATACGATTGATCTCTTGGTAATCAATACCATTATTCGAATTTAGGGCAGTATTATTTTGTTCATTCACAGCGTCAATTGTTGGATTAGGTGCATTGGTCACAGAAGATGGCATTGGGTCTTCATTTGGTTCCATAATAAAACTGGTATCAGAAGGATTTTGACCTACATTTCTACTCACACTCCTAGTATTATAGTGCTTTGCCATAGCACCGCGTGGCTTTGGAAAAGTAGGTTTCGCTAAACTACCTCTAGGATGAATCACTAGTTTCTTTAATTCCGACAATTGACAATGTCTTTTACAAATGGGACACTCGGATGACGTGGCTAAATGAGTTTCTATGCACGACCTGTGAAAGGCATGACTGCATTCATTTATAATTAAACAGGAGTGTCCCTCACTCATGGATTGCTTACAAATTTGACAGACTGATGGTTCGATAGAAACCGAAGCCGAAGGCAAAGGTGGTGGTAAAGAGATTGGAGAAGTAGTAGGTTCTGTTGCCATTATGATAAATTTTCAAATAATTTAAAGATAAATCTCAACAACAAAAAAAATTAAAAGTATGTATGCAAATGTAACTCAATTCAGTAATTGACGCAAGCAAATTATAGAAAATAAAATTTTTAGTACAATTAGGTAATTAAAACAAAATTTTCTAAAAAAACTTGCAAAATATGCGAAATTTTAATAATAAAAAAAAAAAACGAAATAAAGGGGAAAAATCGTACAATGGCTAAATAAATTAGATTAGGAAAATTGAATTGCTTTTAATTAAGCTAAATTTAGTCAGTTTTCTTTTGAAATAAGAAGATTTGCATAAATTAAGCTCAAAATTTAATGCAATTTTCAAAACTATTAACTAGCATTCTAATATTTATTTTATATAAGAAATCGAAAAAATATAACAAAATATAATTTGCGTTTAGAGAATCTAGTTTTCTCAACAAAATAGCTAAATGATTAAAATGATATGTTAGATGCGAAATAAAGGGAAGAAAAAAAAAGCTTAAATTTTATAACTAAGTTAGGAAAACTTTAACTGTTAGAAATTACGTTTAGATAAAGTTATTTAATAATGATTTTGTTTCGAAATAATAAAACTATGAAAATTTCTACAAAATACACTCAAAAGTTTATGCACTATACAAAATTATCAATTTGTATATCAATATTAAGTTCATGGAAAAATTATGCAAATTTTATTTTAAAAAATCGCAGAAGGTTATTAGTAATGAAAATTTTTCGTCTATAAAATTCTGTTTTCTAAAAAAAAATTATTGAAATCAAATTAATATAAATTTTTAGATTCGGTTTCCAAATCTATAAGAATGTTAAACTTTTAATCAATAACAAACATAAATTGGTCTTCTAAAAAGTTCATGTAAGAAATGATAAGAAAATATTAAAAAAAATCATTTAGACAATTAGAAAAAAAACAATCAACTATAAAAGGAGCAAAACTGGTCTATTGAGTTATATAACATGTCTAACATCTTTATAAAAAATTTCCCATTAGCAAAGTCATTTTCATACTAGGTCATAAATTACAGACAGCGAAAATATGATTTCCACTGTATGAAAATGAGCTAAAATTGGTTTAAATGTTCATAAATATCATAGACTGTTATAGAACTAAATAAAATTAAAATTTCCTTCATGACACTCTATAAGATAAAGAAAAGACAATTGTAAACTTATCGGTTAGTCTACTCGAACTTAAAACCTCAAGTAACTAAAATTTCCAGAAAAGATTCAAAAGTTATTCAATATCATATATTATATCAATGAAAAAATATTTTAAAATTATTACAAAATTGAAATCTAATTTTCTATAAAAAAAAATTTAGAGC
>NC_060949.1:1307686-1309536 GCF_022045245.1 Lucilia cuprina
CTCATATTCAAGTAACTACAGATGTATTTTAAGTAATACAATTGTTTTATTAGAATATTTTCAAAATATGTTTATTTTTTATCACATTTCGAATTCAAGTGCTCTGAGACACGATAACGGCCTGTGGAATTTTTAATAAGTTTTACATTTTTCAACCAATTTTTGTGTTTTTTATCTTTTTGTAACGCTAATTCTATGTACATTACGATGCAAAGCAAATTGTTTAATGACAAAACTTTTGTGAAAACTGAAAAAATTGCAAATTTTTCCCTTGTAAATGCATCTCCAAACTACAGAGCCGTTGCGGCACCAGTTAACGTAATCCTATAGACCTAATTTTTTTGCACGACTTATTTTTATAACCCATAGAAAAATTATAGGGCGGGGGGCGGCCTGTAGGATAAATTTTTCCTTCTTACAAGCATGGAGCACGCCCATATTATGAAAAAATTAAATTTGTATATTTGAGATAATATAGTGGGCGGACTAGCTTTAGGAAGCGTGGCACCTCCCATATAAATTAAATTCAAAAATTCGTTAATCTTGGATACTATTACAGTTAGAATCTTAAATTTTTTCACGAATAACTTCAACATCCATGTAAACATTTTGGGTAATAAATTGGGGGACTACCTATGAGTGGAGCGGCACCTCCCATATTAATTAAATACAAAAATTCGTATATTTTGGGATAATATAACAGTTAGAGTCCTCAAATTTTGTCGGAGCCATTTTAATGTCAATATGATTATTTTAGGATAAAATGTGGGATAGAGTGCTCCATGCTTGTAAGAAGGAAAAATTTATCCTACAGGCCGCCCCCCGCCCTATAATTTTTCTATGGGTTATAAAAATAAGTCGTGCAAAAAAATTAGGTCTATAGGATTACGTTAACTGGTGCCGCAACGGCTCTGTAGTTTGGAGATGCATTTACAAGGGGAAAATATGCAATTTTTTCAGTTTTCACAAAAGTTTTGTCATTAAACAATTTGCTTTGCATCGTAATGTACACAGAATTAGCGTTACAAAAAGATAAAAAATACAAAAATTGGTTGAAAAATGTAAAAGTTATTAAAAATTCCCCAGGCCATTATCGTGCCTCAGAGCACTTGAATTCGAAATGTGATAAAAAATAAACATATTTTGAAAATATTCTAATAAAACAATTGTATTACTTAAAATACATCTGTAGTTACTTGAATATGAGTTTTTGTCCTTATAGAATAACGTAAACCTGTTCTCAGCTATGGTCGAAAAATTTTAATATTTTTAACAGTCGTTTCAAAATTCAAATTTTAGTTTTTTGATACTTTGTTAAACAAATTTCAATATTTTTGGGAGAACTCATAGGGATTTATGTACAACAGATTAGGGAATAAAACAGTAAAAAAAATTAGGTCAATAGCTTTCATAGTTTGCCTGTACCTGCAATTTGAATTCAGGGGATTTCGAGAAAAACTCATTTTTATGTAATATTTTGCAAAATTAGCCTTTTTATTATATTGTTGTATATTTAAAATCAGGGTACAGATAGCGATCGAATTCAATTCGCTCGCGAGCGAGTTTAATTCGAGCGATTTAAATAATTCATTTTCCGGCGAATAAATATATTCGACTCGCGAGTTTAATTTTTAAACTCGCGATAAGAGTTGAAAATTTAAAGAGCGTAAAATAGAACTCACTCGAGATTCGAGTCAAAACGAGTTAATCGCGAGTTTTATAATTTTGTAAATGGAATAAAATAAAATTTTTAAGGCATAATCAATTTATATATAAATATGACATAACCAAATAAGTTTCCCATTAAAATTATGTACGCGAATACATATGTACGTACATTATTTGCTGCA
>NC_060949.1:1309636-1320599 GCF_022045245.1 Lucilia cuprina
GTCAAATTCTTAAGTTAAATTCTTTCGCAAAGTTTTCCTTAGGGCTATTATCTTAAACTTTTAGCCATATTTTAGGAACAATTTATAAGTTATTTTAGTGATTTTTTTCACATTTAGGATTGAATTTTAGGTATCTTGTTAAATAAATTTTCACATTTTTATAGCGAATTTTAACTTTTGTTGTTATTATTTTGTTTTTTTTTTTAATTGTAGGAAATTTTTTACTTTTTATACCATATCATTAGTTATCTATTTGTTTGGATTGGGATTCACTGTTTTGTTTTATTAAATCACTGATTGGGAAATTGTGTTTTAGTTGTTTTGTTTTGTGTTGAGCACAGAGAGCGTTGGAGTTTTATATTACTGCATGCTAAGTTGGATGGATTGTTGTTGTTGTTTCGCTTGAGTTTGTGAACTAGGAGAACAAAATCTGCAAGAATAGGAGGAACTCCTTGGAAAAGAAATTCCCCGTGCAGGTTTGGGAAACAGTTTTTTCCGGAGATTTTTGAGTGAGATTCTGCTTTTCCAAATGCACGCTTAGTATTAGAGTTGGTTCGTGAAATTAACTTTAAAGTTTTATGGGAAAAGTGCCAAATTTTTTTTTAATTCAATCCCTGGGGACCGTGATCTTTTCCTTTTAGTTAAAAATAATATTATTAGGACTTATTTAAATTGCCTGCAATTGATTAAATTTACCTGTAGATACCAAGTTTTAAGTATTTAAAGAAATTTATTTGTTCCTTTACATCAAATGCTAATGGATGACATGGAAAATATTGGATTTTTTTCCCGAAACTTTTAAAGAATCCAAGTTTGTAGATCGGCTATCAACAGGAAAAGGATATTTGAAAAGTTAGTTTGACAGAAGAAACCTTTTGTCACAGAAAGATTAGCGAATCTTGACGTTTATTATTGATTTTGACAGAAAAGTTGATATTGCCAGATTCTACTCACAGAAGAATATCTTAGCCAAAACTCCAATCTTCAGACTGAAGACTGTTCAGTCATCATGCAAATACTGTTATAACAAAATTACCCTTTTTTTCTAAATAAATCCCACTATTATTTAACAATTTATTATGCAAAATTTATAAATTTCATTAAATTTAATTATTATTTTGTGAATCTCTTCTACTGATCACATGTTCTCACTCCAAACAACAAAACGAGTAAAATCAAAACAAAACAAAATAGTATAAACATTATCATATGGTAATGAACACTAAAATTTTAACAACATAATAAATGTTACACAGATCTTGTGAAAATTAAAGAAAAATATAAAAGAAATTGTTTTATATTTGTTAAAATACAACTAAATGTTAATTTGTGAAAAATTCAAAAAATCTAGACTAATTTTACTAAATTAATTAATTGAATCAAAAAAAAATGTATCTTATTTCACATAACTAGACTTTCGACTAACACCATTGCTGTGGATTAACTCTAAGTCAAAATACATATTATTCCATGCTAAGACTGGATATCAATAAATATGAAAATATATTGGATTATGTGGGCTAAAATTTAGGTATTTTAGTATGATGCAAAGGTAAGTGTAAATTTAGTCTTCTGGACATAAACGTCCATTACAACTTTGACAAGTTTTAGTGCATCTTTCCGCCGCTTGGTGGCCTTGTCGCCTCTGCATACTTTGTGCTTTTAAGTACAGATCCTTATAACAAAAATTATTATTTTTATATAATTCAAGGGGTTTATTAAATCCTAATATTAAAGTATGGTTTTATTTTGAAAAAAAGGAAAAAATTGCAAATATGGTTTCATGGTATTACAAATGCTCCAAAATTGTGGAACAAATGGATCAAAAATATTTATTTTCGGTTGATAGTAACCCCTTAACACAATTTTAAGCAAAAACTAGTAAGAAGTTATAGTCGGGCGACGCCGACCATATAATACCTTACACCTGTATACGAATAAAATGTGATGTAGTTTTCATAATAAAGCATTTAAGTTGAATTGTACCTTGCCTCAGATATACTGTTTAATAAAGCTGTGGATATTTGAGTAAAATTTTGATGGTGGCTTTTTAGAGGGGTCAGGGTCAAATGAGGCCATACAATTAAAAAGATTATCATGGTCATAAAGACTAGTATAGAACTTGATTTTGCAGCTTTTTGTCGAGATACGAGTATACTATGCTTAATTATGAACTTAAAAGCCCTGTTTGGACGGACAGACGGACGGACATAGCTAAATCGACTCAGAAAATGATTCTAAGCCGATTGTTATACTTTAAGATGGGTATAGGACCAATATTATTGTGCGTTACTAACATCAGCACAAACCCAATATACCCTCCCCACTAAAGTGGTATAGGGTATAAAAAACACTCAATTATAATTTTTGTGTTTCGTATAAAATGGTCATATATGAAATACAGGAAAAATTCGAATACTTTTGTGTGCAATTTTATGTACTTTATTTTAAAAAAGTTAAATCAATTGAGGTAAATGTAATTTTTCCAAATTTTAAAGAGTGTGATATTATACCTTAGGACTTTCTAGACAATATAACAAATTTAATTATTCATTTCACACACAAAAATATTATTAAATTATGTTTCTTTTCAAAATGCAACCAAATTCGAATACTTATGTGAGACACTGTACATTAGAGTGCTAAAATTGTTTGCAATGGGATTGCAAACGGGTTTTATTGAAATATGTCCAAATTGGCATGTTTTTAAAACATCATTTTGACCCCAAGGCCGTTTAAGGGTTAATTTTTTTTTCACTATTATTGTAAATATCGGTTGTTAATAAATTTCTTATGTTTTATGATAATCTATCCATCAAAAATTCCAAATATTACAAAATTTGACCTTTAAAGTCTATGCGTTAATGGCGTCTAAATTGCATGAAACTCTTGATTTTTATTTAGAAATATGTAGACTAAAATCTTTACAAAAGGTTCCATATAAAACAGGGTAGGTAAAAATATCGCTCGAGATCGCTATTTTATTTATATCGCTCTTTTTAAAATTCAAAATCGCGAGTTTTATGTATGTATTTATGTATGTATGTATGTATGTATGTATGTATGTATGTATGTATGTATGTATGTATGTATTTAAGTATGTATGTATGTATGTATGTATGTATGTATGTATGTATGTATGTATTTATGTATGTATGTATGTATGTATGTATGTATGTATGTATGTATGTATGTATGTATGTATGTATGTATGTATGTATGTATGTATGTATGTATGTATGTATGTATGTATATATGTATTTATGTATGTATGTACGAAGTGTCTACTACTTTGCAGCAAATAATGTACGTACATATGTATTCGCGTACATAATTTTAATGGGAAACTTATTTGGTTATGTCATATTTATATATAAATTGATTATGCCTTAAAAATTTTAATTTATTCCATTTACAAAATTATAAAACTCGCGATTAACTCGTTTTTGACTCGAATCGCGAGCGAGTTCTATTTTACGCTCTTTAAATTTTCAACTCTATCGCGAGTTTAAAAAATTAAACTCGCGAGTCGAATAGAATTATTCGCCGGAAAATGAATTATTTAAATCGCTCGAATTAAACTCGCTCGCGAGCGAATTCAATTCGATCGCTATCTGTACCCTGATTTTAAATATACAACAATATAATAAAAAGGCTAATTTTGCAAAATATTACATAAAAATGAGTTTTTCTCGAAATCCCCTGAATTCAAATTGCAGGTACAGGCAAACTATGAAAGGTATTGACCTAATTTTTTTTACTGTTTTATTCCCTAATCTGTTGTACATAAATCCCTATGAGTTCTCCCAAAAATATTGAAATTTGTTTAACAAAGTATCAAAAAACTAAAATTTGAATTTTGAAACGACTGTTAAAAATATTAAAATTTTTCGACCATAGCTGAGAACAGGTTTACGTTATTCTATAAGGACAAAAACTCATATTCAAGTAACTACAGATGTATTTTAAGTAATACAATTGTTTTATTAGAATATTTTCAAAATATGTTTATTTTTTATCACATTTCGAATTCAAGTGCTCTGAGACACGATAACGGCCTGTGGAATTTTTAATAAGTTTTACATTTTTCAACCAATTTTTGTGTTTTTTATCTTTTTGTAACGCTAATTCTATGTACATTACGATGCAAAGCAAATTGTTTAATGACAAAACTTTTGTGAAAACTGAAAAAATTGCAAATTTTTCCCTTGTAAATGCATCTCCAAACTACAGAGCCGTTGCGGCACCATTAAACGTAATCCAATAGACCTAATTTTTTTGCACGACTTATTTTTATAACCCATAAGAAAAATTATAGGGCGGGGGGCGGCCTGTAGGATAAATTTTTCCTTCTTACAAGCATGGAGCACGCCCATATTATGAAAAAATAAATTTGTATATTTAGATAATATAGTGGGCGGACTAGCTTTAGAAGCGTGGCACCTCCCATATAAATTAAATTCAAAAATTCGTTAATCTTGGATACTATTACAGTTAGAATCTAAATTTTTTCACGAATAACTTCAACATCCATGTAAACCATTTTGGGTAATAAATTGGGGACTACCTATAGTGGAGCGGCACCTCCCATATTAATTAAATACAAAAATCGTATATTTTGGGATAAAATAACAGTTAGAGTCCTCAAATTTTGTCGGAGCCATTTTAATGTCAATATGATTATTTTAGGATAAAATGTGTGATATAGAGTGCTCCATGCTTGTAAGAAGGAAAAATTTATCCTACAGGCCGCCCCCCGCCCGTATAATTTTCTATGTGGTTATAAAAATAATCGTGCAAAAAAATTAGGTCTATAGGATTACGTTAACTGGTGCCCGGCAACGGCTCTGTAGTTTGAGATGCATTTACAAGGGGAAAATATGCAATTTTTCAGTTTTCACAAAAGTTTTGTCATTAAACAATTTGCTTGCATCGTAATGTACACAGAATTAGCGTTACAAAAAGATAAAAAATACAAAAATTGGTTGAAAAAATGTAAAAGTTATTAAAAATTCCCCAGGCCATTATCGTGCCTCAGAGCACTTGAATTCGAAATGTGATAAAAAAATAAACATATTTGAAAATAATCTAATAAAACAATTGTATTACTTAAAATACATCTGTAGTTACTTGAATATGAGTTTTGTCCTAATAGAATAACGTAAACCTGTTCTCAGCTATGGTCGAAAAATTTTAATATTTTTAACAGTCGTTTATCAAAATTCAAATTTTAGTTTTTTTGATACTTTGTTAAACAAATTTCAATATTTTTGGGAGAACTCATAGGGATTTATGTACAACAGATTAGGGAATAAAACAGTAAAAAAAATTAGGTCACTATAGCTTTCATAGTTTGCCTGTACCTGCAATTTGAATTCAGGGATTTCGAGAAAAACTCATTTTTTATGTAATATTTTGCAAAATTAGCCTTTTATTTATATTGTTGTATATTTAAAATCAGGGTACAGATAGCGATCGAATTCAATTCGCTCGCGAGCGAGTTTAATTCGAGCGATTTAAATAATTCATTTTCCGGCGAATAAATATATTCGACTCGCGAGTTTAATTTTTAAACTCGCGATAAGAGTTGAAAATTTAAAGAGCGTAAAATAGAACTCACTCGAGATTCGAGTCAAAACGAGTTAATCGCGAGTTTTATAATTTTGTAAATGGAATAAAATAAAATTTTTAAGGCATAATCAATTTATATATAAATATGACATAACCAAATAAGTTTCCCATTAAAATTATGTACGCGAATACATATGTACGTACATTATTTGCTGCAAAGTAGTAGACACTTCGTACATACATACATAAATACATACATACATACATACATACATACATACATAAAACTCGCGATTTTGAATTTTAAAAAGAGCGATATAAATAAAATAGCGATCTCGAGCGATATTTTTACCTACCCTGTTTTAAATGGAACCTTATGTAAAGATTTTAGTCTACATATTTCTAAATAAAAATCAAGAGTTTCATGCAATTTAGACGCCATTAACGCATAAACTTTAAAGGTCAAATTTTGAAATATTTGGAATTTTTGATGGATAGATTATCATAAAACATAAGAAATTTATTAACAACCGATATTTACAATAATAGTGAAAAAAATTAACCCTTAAACGGCCTTGGGGTCAAAATGATGTTTTAAAAACATGCCAATTTGGACATATTTCAATAAAACCCGTTTGCAATCCCATTGCAAACAATTTTAGCACTCTAATGTACAGTGTCTCACATAAGTATTCGAATTTGGTTGTACTTTGAAAAGAAACATAATTTAATAATATTTTTGTGTGTGAAATGAATAATTAAATTTGTTATATTGTCTAAAAATTCCTTAGGTATAATATCACACTCTTTAAAATTTGGAAAAATTACATTTACCTCAATTGATTTAACTTTTTTAAAATAAAGTACACAAAATTGCACACAAAAGTATTCGAATTTTTCCTGTATTTCATATATGACCATTTTATACGCAACACAATGATTAGTCTATTGATTAGTCAATTGACTAGTCAATTGATTACTGAATTGACTAGTCTTTCGATTAGTCAATTGACTAGTCTGTTGATTAGTCAATTAACTAGTCTATTGATTAGCCAGTTGATAAGTCTATTGATTAGTCTATTGAATAGTGAATTGACTAGTCTATTGATTAGTCTATTGATTAGCCAATTGACTAGTCAGTTGATTAGGCTATTGATTAGTCAATTGACTAGTCTATTGAATGTTTTTGTAACACATCATGGTGAAGGGTATATAAGATTCGGCAAAACCAAATATACAACTCGCACTTGTTTTCTATTATATTGAAGCTAAAAGCATGAAATTAAGCATGAGGGTCCATTTTTTTAGGCATAATCAATTTATATATAAATATGACATAACCAAATAAGTTTCCCATTAAAATAATGTACGCGAAAACATATGTACGTACATTATTTGCTGCAAAGTAGTAGACACTTCGTACATACATACATAAATACATACATACATACATACATACATACATACATACATACATACATACATACATACATACATAAAACTCGCGATTTTGAATTTTAAAAAGAGCGATATAAATAAAATAGCGATCTCGAGCGATATTTTTACCTACCCTGTTTTAAATGGAACCTTTTGTAAAGATTTTAGTCTACATATTTCTAAATAAAAATCAAGAGTTTCATGCAATTTAGACGCCATTAACGCATAAACTTTAAAGGTCAAATTTTGTAATATTTGGAATTTTTGATGGATAGATTATCATAAAACATAAGAAATTTATTAACAACCGATATTTACAATAATAGTGAAAAAAATTAACCCTTAAACGGCCTTGGGGTCAAAATGATGTTTTAAAAACATGCCAATTTGGACATATTTCAATAAAACCCGTTTGCAATCCCATTGCAAACAATTTTAGCACTCTAATGTACAGTGTCTCACATAAGTATTCGAATTTGGTTGTACTTTGAAAAGAAACATAATTTAATAATATTTTTGTGTGTGAAATGAATAATTAAATTTGTTATATTGTCTAGAAAGTCCTAAGGTATAATATCACACTCTTTAAAATTTGGAAAAATTACATTTACCTCAATTGATTTAACTTTTTTAAAATAAAGTACATAAAATTGCACACAAAAGTATTCGAATTTTTCCTGTATTTCATAATATGACCATTTTATACGAAACACAAAAATTTATAATTGAGTGTTTTTTATACCCTATACCACTTTAGTGGGGAGGGTATATTGGGTTTGTGCTGATGTTAGTAACGCACAATAATATTGGTCCTATACCCATCTTAAAGTATAACAATCGGCTTAGAATCATTTTCTGAGTCGATTTAGCTATGTCCGTCCGTCTGTCCGTCCAAACAGGGCTTTTAAGTTCATAATTAAGCATGTATACTCGTATCTCGACAAAAAGCTGCAAATCAAGTTCTATACTAGTCTTTATGACCATGATAATCTTTTTAATTGTATGGCCTCATTTGACCCTGACCCCTCTAAAAAGCCACCATCAAAATTTTACTCAAATATCCACAGCTTTATTAAACAGTATATCTGAGGCAAGGTACAATTCAACTTAAATGCTTTATTATGAAAACTAACATCACATTTTTATTCGTATACAGGTGTAAGGTATTATATGGTCGTCCGTCGCCCGACTATAACTTCATATACTAGTTTTTGCTTAAAATTGTGTTAAGGGTTACTATCAACCGAAAATAAATAATTTTGATCCATTTGTTCCACAATTTTGGAGCATTTGTAATACCATGAAACCATATTTGCAATTTTTTTCCTTTTTTCAAAATAAAACCATACTTTAATAATAGGATTTAATAAACCCCTTGAATTATATAAAAATAATAATTTTTGTTATAAGAGGATCTGTACTTAAAAGCACAAAGTAAGCAGAGGCGACAAGGCCACCAAGCGGCGAAAAGATGCACTAAAACTTGTCAAAGTTGTAATGGACGTTTATGTCCAGAAGACTAAATTTACACTTACCTTTGCATCATACTAAAATACCTAAATTTTAGCCCACATAATCCAATATATTTTCATATTTATTGATATCCAGTCTTAGCATGGAATAATATGTATTTTGACTTAGAGTTAATCCACAGCAATGGTGTTAGTCGAAAGTCTAGTTATGTGAAATAAGATACATTTTTTTTTGATTCAATTAATAACTTTAGTAAAATTAGTCTAGATTTTTTGAATTTTTCACAACTTAACATTTAGTTGTATTTTAACAAATATAAAACAATTTCTTTTATATTTTTCTTTAATTTTCACAAGATCTGTGTAACATTTATTATGTTGTTAAAATTTTAGTGTTCATTACCATATGATAATGTTTATACTATTTTGTTTTGTTTTGATTTTACTCGTTTTGTTGTTTGGAGTGAGAACATGTGATCAGTAGAAGAGTTTTGTCTAAGCTAAGCTACACCAGGGCTCGTAAAAACTGATTCATGCCTACTCAATTTTACTACTCAGGCTGATTAAAATATTAATTAATAAAATAGGAGATTCACAAAATAATAATTAAATTTAATGAAATTTATAAATTTTGCATAATAAATTGTTAAATAATGGTGGGATTTATTTAGAAAAAAATTTTACTCAAATATCCACAGCTTTATTAAACAGTATATCTGAGGCAAGGTACAATTCAACTTAAATGCTTTATTATGTAATACGAGTGCTGGTTTATAAGGGTGGTTAGGGGTGGTCAACAATTTTTTTTTTTTTTTTGAAATTAATACTTCCAATTAACCCTATCTATACCTAATGGTCTCTTCTTGGAACTGCACGCACGCGCTTGCTAAGCTAGCTAGTTCGGGAGATGTGGGCTGGGTTCTTGTTCCGTGAAGGATCCTCATGCGTACAATCAAAATATTCACGTGCGTATCTTCAGATGCCCTAATTATAGAAAAAAATAAACAAAACAAAGCAAAAACCTACTAGATCTAGTATTCACATTTTTCAAAGCAAAGATGTTCTTGCTTTACGCCTCTTAACCCACCCATCCTGTGGTTTTTCGGTGGCAAATATGGTTAAACGAAAAACCCCTAAAGCACATAACCATACCATTGATCGGATAGAAGTTTTATATAAAAAAATAAATCTATTCCATTATGAATTCCAAATTTCACATTTATTCAATAAAAAAAATAACTATAACCTTCATTTAGAATTACATATTTTTAAATTTACATTATAGAATACCTTAATTCTCTATGGTAACAAATGGGTTAATATCAAAAGCAAATTAAAAGAAATCGGAATAAGATAATAAAAAAAACAAATAAACAAAAGAACTAAATATGATAAATAAATGTAAACAGAAATGCAATCTTGTTGTATGAGCTCCACAACAAAATTACATATTTACATTTGTCTGTTAATAAATGCAAACTTAACAGAGTTTTTATTGCAATGGATATTTTAAATTATCACTCAAAGAGAGTATTATGATTTCTATTGCATGCGATAAAATCTCTGCATATGTATTTAAAATATAAGAATGGATATAATACAAATAATGAAAAATTAAGAGAACTTACAAATTTCAAAAGATTCCAACGATGCTGAAGGCCTTCTGCATTACCATTGGTGTTGTTGGGTTTTCGATGATAATTTTTTTTTTTTGTATTTCGATGAATATTTGTAAGTTTTAATATTTTAATTAAGGTTAGTGATTTCGATAAATTTTCAATTAGAATTTATGGTTTACTTAAAAAAAATAGATTAGTGTTAATTATAAACAAAATTTTGAACATGATATGTGTTATAAATAAAGTTTGAACTTGATAGAAATTCAGTTTAATCAGCGATATAAATGAAATTTAAACTGTGTTATAATTGTTACTTTGACTGTGATTTAAATTTATCAGATAAGTAGATAATTAGGTAGAATAAGTAGTTAATCGTGTAGGATTATAATATATTTAATAGAATAAGAAAAAAATAAGTAAACTTTTGTTAGAGATTTTGAAAATGATATCTATAGGAAATTGATGCCGGAATCTGATTAATTATCAAGAATGTGAATTAATGTTATAAAAATAGTTTTAGCTTTTGTTATTAAATATCCAGAATATAGGTTTTGTTGTTAAATTTACGTTTAGTTAAACTGAATTTGAGTAAATAGAATTAGGTTATTTCGATGATTAATATTAGTAGTATATATTGAAATATATGTAGCTGCGTGTTAAATTTTGAGGTTAAAGACGACCGTGATGTTAAATTCTTCGCAGTTTCGGGCAATTTTTCACCAAGTCTTTGAAATGAATTCTTTAGTTTTCTATTGTTTTGATGATAGGTTTATCGAACCTTCCTCAACGCTATTAGTCCCTCGGGTGGATAAACGTGTTTTACGATCTTCGGATCCAAACCCGTGAGTATACCCGAGAGACACT
>NC_060949.1:1320699-1323024 GCF_022045245.1 Lucilia cuprina
AAAAAATCACTAAAATAACTTATAAATTGTTCCTAAAATATGGCTAAAAGTTTAAGATAATAGCCCTAAGGAAAACTTTGCGAAAGAATTTAACTTAAGAATTTGACTTAAAAATGTTGCTAAAAGTTGAACGAGATTAATCTAAAATGTGTCAAAATCTAAATCTAGAATTGTTAAAAGCTAAATTAAAAATTGGTAAAGTCTAAATCTTCATGGCTAAAATCTAAATATAATTTGGCAAAAATCTAAAAGTTTTCTAAAACTCAATCTAAAAATTATTCTAAATTTGCTAAACAAATTAATCTAATACCTAATTATTTTGTTTGAAATAAACCTTAATTGCACCCTACACCATGTAATATTGCACTTTAACGCTTAAAATTTATGTATTTGCAAAATAGTTTAACATATCATAAACAAGTTCTAAAATCATCAACAAAAATCATTTTCCAAAATGTTGAAATTTTAATCATAATTAAACCAAATTTTCAAAAGCAAAAAGAAAAAAATGTTCATTGTGTAAAACAAAAGAAAACACTATAGTTTACATTGATTGCACCCTACAACAAGGATTGTTAGCTTTTAAAACAAACGTGGGAAAACAAATTAAACTTTAAAGATCAATTATGACAAACAAGTGACAATCGCTTAGTAAAATAAATAAACAAAAGAAAATCCAGAAACATGCGAAAAGATTAAAGAAAACAACAAAACAATAACAAATAAAATTTACAAATTTAAATATCACAATATCAAACCAAATTAAGATTAAATTAATTTATAAAAAAATTTACCTATTAAAATAAATCAAAAGAATCAATATAACATCTCAAAGACATTAAATGCAAGAAAAAGTTAAGATATAAATATTTTAATTCCATCATATAGCGTCCGTCGAATCTATGGAGAAGGCCTTCTACAACGAATTCGATCGGTAAGTGAACTAAATTCAATTTTTGTTTAATTTTATATTTTACTTTATTTCTTGTATTATGATTTGCATAACAAACAACCAAATGTGAAAAAACTTGTAAATGAGCTCAAACCAATTTTATTATTTCCAACCCAACGATATTCTGAGAGAGATCAAACATGTTATAACATGTTTGACGGTCATTTACTTAATACATGTCGTAATCGAATTTTGGTTACAACTTATAACAACTTATATACTTGATCCGCTGTTGGAACTAAGTTCATTGAACTTTACAATTTTTTTTGGTTTGGTTTTTGTTATATACTTTATTTAAAATTTGCACCATGGGTCGGAAAATTTTATAATCCTACCACAATTTTATCTTTCGTTAAAAAAAAACAACTCTAAAAGCCTAGGTGTTTTCTTGGTAAATTTTAAAATTTTATTTCTAAGCTTTGTCAAAAAAATGTTTTTTTTTTGTTGAGAAAAGATAATTGTTTTCACATGTTTTAAAATTTTTTCAAATATTATTTTTTTTTAAATTGTATAACTTCTTAAGTTTACTTTCGATAACTATTGATATATATTTATTTGTTAAAACTTTTCTATAATGTAAATATTATTTGTTAATTATTTTAGAATTGTTAGAAATTTGTCTTAAATATTAATTTTTTTATTGTTAAAACACATAATTTTAAAACTAGAAGTCTCCAAATGTTAAAATTAAAAAATATTGAATTTTGTTAAACAAATTTTTTTCCTTTATAAAATTAAAAATTATGAATATTGTGCATTTAAACATAATAAATATTGATATTATGATTGAGTAAATCTAAAGTTTTGGTCTTCTAATTTGTTTCATGTAAGGTAAAGGAAATATAAGTTTAAAGTAGGGGTTCCAAAAATTAGCATATGCCATTGGAACAAGGTCTGGCGAGGGTTATGAGGCATACGTATCCAAAACCATCTGGATGACGTAAAATTAGACAGGATAGAAAATAGTCAACTATAGTTTATTCTTAATTGTCAATGATAACTAGACTTGGGGCTTGTTGTTTGAATCTTTTGGTTTTGCTGTCTAGTTCAGTAACTTAGTCCATTTATAAATTTTATTACTTTTGTTTTAGTTTTAACCGGGAGTCTATAATAAGAGCAATGTCTGAAAATGCAATGTTAGGAAATAGGACACGAACCCCCCACCCGGCTGCTTGCTAGCATATCAATGGCTCCCAAAGTCCTTATTTCCCTGGCAGTTGTTACAATCAATGGGTCATTGAAGTGATTTGATTATTGATTTGATTTTTATAAATAAATTCTCTAAATTTTCTCACACAGTGTCCTACGATTGTTAATGATATTATTTTCAATGCAGGTTTCCTTTATTGAATAATTTCCTTCAGGTACATTAC
>NC_060949.1:1323124-1324344 GCF_022045245.1 Lucilia cuprina
TTATAAATAAATTCTCTAAATTTTCTCACACAGTGTCCTACGATTGTTAATGATATTATTTTCAATGCAGGTTTCCTTTATTGAATAATTTCCTTCAGGTACATTACAAAGTGGCATCACTCATTTAACCCTTAAATAAAAAGAAGACAGCAAATATTTATATAATATGTATAGCTATCTCTTTTTTTGTGAGGGTTAAATAAAAAATTGTTTGTTTACATTGAAATGTAAATTTTTTTAAACAAATTTGTAAAAATATGAGGAAAACTTTCTTTTTTCGCCAAAATTGGTGTCAATTTTGGCTTCCAAATTGCGATTTCGGCGCAAATTCCTCATTTCTGTTGTGTCATTTAAGAGTGGTAGTTTCCTAATTTTTCATTGGCCGTAAAAAAAAACAAAACAAAAAAACAGCAACATCTAAGTTTCATTTGGAAATTTTTAAATTTATTTTTTTTCTAATATTCTCTTTATTTTTCAGGAGCCGCAAATGTGTTAAGGATTGTCCAGGAGGGAAGAATCGTCAATTGACTTGTCTATTGATTAGTCAATTGAATTGTCTATTGAATAGTCAATTGTCCAGTCGGTTGATTAGTCAATTGATAAGTCAATTGATAAGTCTATTGATTAGTCTATTGATTAGTCAATTGACTAGTCTATTGATTACTGAATTGACTAGTCTTTCGATTAGTCAATTGACTAGTCTGTTGATTAGTCAATTGAATTGTCTATTGAATAGTCAATTGACCAGTCGGTTGATTAGTCAATTGATAAGTCGATTGATTAGTCTATTGAATAGTGAATTGACTAGTCTATTGATTAGTCTATTGATTAGCCAATTGACTAGTAAGTTGATTAGGCTATTGATTAGTCAATTGACTAGTCTATTGAATGTTTTTGTAACACATCATGGTGAAGGGTATATAAGATTCGGCAAAACCAAATATACAACTCGCACTTGTTTTCTATTATATTGAAGCTAAAAGCATGAAATTAAGCATGAGGGTCCATTATTTTTTTTGAGTTCTCTTACATATGGGGCATTTCACGTCAAGTGAATTAACTTTTGAAATCGATGTCTTCTGATCTCGATGAAATTTGCACCATAGTTAGTTCTATTAGATAGTAATTCAGACACAAAACAAGATCGCTCATGAACTTTCTAAGTTAGAGGCGGTCAAAATTTTACATTTTGGCCATGCAGGGGTTTTTTCTCATCCATG
>NC_060949.1:1324444-1336406 GCF_022045245.1 Lucilia cuprina
CCATTAAGCGTCCAAAAAGGTTTTAAAGGAAAAGACCTAAGCTTTCTTT
The DNA here is from genome assembly GCF_022045245.1 of Lucilia cuprina. Classification (NCBI taxonomy): domain Eukaryota; kingdom Metazoa; phylum Arthropoda; class Insecta; order Diptera; family Calliphoridae; genus Lucilia; species Lucilia cuprina. The sequence continues at coordinate 1,324,494 of NC_060949.1, forward strand.
TGAGAAAAAAATTAATAAAAAAAAGAGTCCATTTTGGAAAAAAAAGTCAAAAAAGTTTTTGATTTTTCAAAAAAAAGTAAATAAATGTATGTCTTAAGTTACAAAACATTTTTTTATAGATATCTCACTCGCATCCCACTAAGCGACAAAAAGGGTGTTAAAGGAAAACACATAAGCTTTCTTCTGAGCTAAAAAAATTTAAAAAATGGGTCCATTTTTTAAAAAAAAGTAAACAAAGTTTTTGATTTTGCAAAAAAATTCAAACATTTGAAATCTTGAGTTACAAAATATTTTTTTGATAGATATCCCACTTGCATCCCAAAAATCAAAAATATTTTATTAAATTTTTTTATTATTTTTTTTTTTTTCGAAAGATTGCATAAATAGCTATCTAAACTATTTGGGACACATTTTGCTAAGAACAATAGGTAATAAGTTACATGGATGAGAAAAAACCCCTGCATGGCCAAAATGTAAAATTTTGACCGCCTCTAACTTAGAAAGTTCATGAGCGATCTTGTTTTGTGTCTGAATTACTATCTAATAGTACTAACTATGGTGCAAATTTCATCGAGATCGGAAGACATCGATTTCAAAAGTTGGCTCACTTGACGTGAAATGCCCCATATGTAAGAGAACTCAAAAAAAATAATGGACCCTCATGCTTAATTTCATGCTTTTAGCTTCAATATAATAGAAAACAAGTGCGAGTTGTATATTTGGTTTTGCCGAATCTTATATACCCTTCACCATGATGTGTTACAAAAACATTCAATAGACTAGTCAATTGACTAATCAATAGCCTAATCAACTGACTAGTCAATTGGCTAATCAGTAGACTAATCAAGAGACTAGTCAATTCACTATTCAATAGATTAATCAATAGACTTATCAACTGGCTAATCAATAGACTAGTTAATTGACTAATCAACAGACTAGTCAGTTCAGTAATCAATAGACTAGTCGATTGACTAATCAATAGACTAATCAATAGACTTATCAATTGACTAATCAACCGACTGGTCAATTGACTATTCAATAGACAATTCAATTGACTAATCAACAGACTAGTCAATTGACTAATCGAAAGACTAGTCAATTCAGTAATCAATAGACTAGTCAATTGACTAATCAATAGACTAATCAATAGACTTATCAATTGACTTATCAATTGACTAATCAACCGACTGGACAATTGACTATTCAATAGACAATTCAATTGACTAATCAATAGACTAGTCAATTGACGATTCTTCCCTCCTGGACAATCCTTAACACATTTGCGGCTCCTGAAAAATAAAGAGAATATTAAAAAAAATAAATTTAAAAATTTCCAAATGAAACTTAGATGTTGCTGTTTTTTTGTTTTGTTTTTTTACGGCCAATGAAAAATTAGGAAACTACCACTGTTAAATGACACAACAGAAATGAGGAATTTGCGCCGAAATCGCAATTTGGAAGCCAAAATTGACACCAATTTTGGCGTAAAAAGAAAGTTTTCCTCATATTTTTACAAATTTGTTTAAAAAAATTTACATTTCAATGTGAACAAACAAATTTTTATTTAACCCTCACAAAAAAAAGAGATAGCTATACATATTATATTAATATTTGCTGTCTTCTTTTTATTTAAGGGTTAAATGAGTGATGCCACTTTGACAAGTTTTAGTGCATCTTTCCGCCGCTTGGTGGCCTTGTCGCCTCTGCATACTTTGTGCTTTTAAGTACAGATCCTTATAACAAAAATTATTATTTTTATATAATTCAAGGGGTTTATTAAATCCTAATATTAAAGTATGGTTTTATTTTGAAAAAAAAGGAAAAAATTGGTTTCATGGTATTACATGAAAAGAAGGTACAAATGCTCCAAAATTGTGGAACAAATGGATCAAAAATATTTATTTTCGGTTGATAGTAACCCCTTAACACAATTTTAAGCAAAAACTAGTAAGAAATTATACTCGGGCGACGCCGATCATATAATACCCTACTCCTGTATACGAATAAAATGTGATGTAGTTTTCATAATTGTAATGGCTGATGTTTTTTAGATTCCAACAGATAAAGGAAAAAAGAACATGTTCCAAAAACATTTTTTTTTTAAATTTTGTAAAACAATATCAAGAATTTCTTGTGTATTCGAATCATTTCTTCTGAGTCGATCTAGCTATGTCCGTCTGTCCGTCTGTCTGTGTAAAACACGCTCACAATAAAACGAAGCAATAGAAGTTAACCAAATTCACCCAAAATGTTCTTCGTTGTTTGGTATTAAAAATGGGCAAAATCGGTTTACATGGGGAAAAGTTATGAATAAAAATTTGAAACAACCTCGAAAAAAATACGCATTTTTTACACATTCTGATGTATTTTTCTCGAAAACTATGCAAGATAATTCCATAAAAATCGGCATACATTCGTTTCCACACAAGAGCTTTATCTCTGCGTAAAATCGCTAGAATCGGTCCACAATTTCATATACCTCCCATACAAAAGTACAAATTCCCGGAAATTTGGTTTTTTGTTAATAACTTCCGTTGTAATGTCGATATCTTCACAAAATTTTAGAAATTAAAATTTATGACAATAGAATTTATACAAAGGAAAAAATTTTTTGAATGGGTCCATAATTGGTCATAGCTCCCATACAAGGTCCCCTCCCGAAAATCACTTAAACGGGCATAACTCATTATTATATTAAGATATCGATATAAAATTTGGTACAAGTATTGCTCTTATATACAGCAATATTACAATGAAAACTTTTTTGGATCGGTCCATAATTAGTCATAGCTCCCATACAAGGTCCCCTCCCGAAAATCAGTTAAACCCGCATAACTCATTAGTAAATCAAGATATCGATATAAAATTTGGTACTAGTATTGCTTTTATATACAGAAATATTACAATGAAAGATTTTTTGGATCAGTCCATATTTGGTCATAGCTCCCATACAAGGTCCCCTCCCGAAAATCACTTAAACGCGCATAACTCATTACTAAATTAAGATATCAAAATAAAATTTGGTACAAGTATTGCACTTATATACAGAAATATTACAATGAATGCTTTTTTTGGATCGGTCCATAATTGGTCATAGCTCCCATACAAGGTCCCCTCCCGAAAATCACTTAAACGCACATAACTCATTACTAAACTAAGATATCGTTACAAAATTTGGTACAAGTATTGCTCTTATACATAGAAATATTACAATTAAAGCTTTTTTGGATCGGTTCATATTTGGTCATAGCTCCCATACAAGGTCCCCTCCCGAAAGTCACTTAAACACGCATAACTCATTACTAAATTAAGATATCGATATAAAATTTGGTACTAGTATTGCTTTTATATACAGAAATATTACAATGAATGATTTTTTGGATCGGGTCATATTTGGTCATAGCTCCCATACAAGGTCCCCTCCCGAAAATCACTTAAACGCGCATAACTCATTACTAAATTAAGATATCAAAATAAAATTTGGTACAAGTATTGCTCTTATATACAGAAATATTACAATGAAAGCTTTTTTTGGATCGGTCCATAATTGGTCATAGCTCCCATACAAGGCCCCCTCCCGAAAATCACTTAAACACGCATAACTCATTACTAAATTAAGATATCGATATAAAATTTTGTACATGTATTGCTCTTATATACAGGAATATTACAATGAAAGCTTATTTTGGATCGGTCCATAATTGGTCATAGCTCCCATACAAGTTCCCCTCCCGAAAATAACTAAAACGCACATAACTCATTTCTTAATAAAGGTATCCATATAAAATTTGGTACAAGTATTGCCCTTATATACAGAAATATAACCATGAAAGTTTATTTGGATCGGTCCATAATTGGTCATAGCTCCCATACAAGGTCCCCTCCCGAAAATCAGTTAAACCCGCTTAACTCATTAGTAAATCAAGATATCGATATAAAATTTGGTACTAGTATTGCTTTTATATACAGAAATACTACAATGAAAGATTTTTTGGATCGGTCCATATTTGGTCATAGCTCCCATACAAGGTCCCCTCCCGAAAATCACCTAAACGCACATAATTCATTAGTAAATTAAGATATCCATATAAAATTTGTTGCAAGCATTGTTCTCACATACAGGAATACTACCACGAAATCTTTTTCCGATCGGTCCATAATTGGTCATAGATCCCATATTAGTTCCCCTTCCGAAAAACACTTAAACACGTACAAATCATTCCTCTATTAAGATATCCGTATACAATTTGGTACAAGTATTGATCATATACAAAAAAATATTACTAAGAAATTTTTTTCCATCGGTCTATAACTAGTCATAGTCATAGCTCCATACAAGGTCTTCTCCCGAAAATAACTAAAACGCACATAACTCATTACTAAATTAAAATATCCATATAAAGTTTGGCACAAGTGTTGCTCATATACAGAGAAATAATATTATGAAATGTTTTTCTGATCGGTCCATAATTGATCATAGCTCCCACACAAGGTGCCTCTTAGAAAAACACACATACAAAATTCCCTTCCGAAAATCAGAAAAAACGCATATAACTCATAACCAAATATTGATATCCATACATTTATCAAAAATATTGCTCATGTATACATAAATTCACTATAAAATTGTTTTACGATCGGTCCATATTTGGTCATAGCTCTCATACTAGGTCCAGAAAATCACTTAGATTCACAATATTTATTACCAAGTAATGATATGCTAAAATTTTATTTGTATTTCATTATCGTAACAAAAAAATACATTACAATTTTACACAAAGTATTTAAATGTTAGCTGGAATCATTTTATTCAAATTAATACAATTTTTTTACATAAATTATTTTTTGTCTTGGGTCAGGTCACTTGACACGAAATTGCCCATATATGATATTTAATATTAAAATCAAATATTTAAAAAAAAACACCTTTTTTAAATACAATTTTATTAATTTTCATATGGCTTTGGATTTAATTATTCTAATTATAGGTTCTTTTTAGTTATTATATGATGGCCTTTATATGATACTAATATTTTCAAGTTTTTGAAAGTGTATAACTCCTTAATTAGAAGAGAGCAAACAAAAAATAGTATTGCAGTACTAGTGTCAAAAGCAATATCCCGTTTAGGGTCGTTAAGATGTTTCTATCGTTAGTGACTGTAAATAATTTTAACAAGTGTGTTATATTCGGCTGTGCCGAATCTCATATACCCACCATCAAACACTATGCCGTAAAAGGAATGCTCCCCTATAAACATCAGGGTGATATTTGGAATATGGCTTAAGTCAATTATGGACCGAGCACTTTTGAACTTACAAAATATTAATTTTTAAAAACCAAATATTTTAGTTAAATTTTTAAACCTTGAGCGTATGAGTGATTTTCTGACCTTTATATGCGTCAATTATAAACCGATACTCATAAATTTTTTTACATAGATTTCGTTTGTATAGAACCTGTTTATGCAAAGTTTCAGGACAATACTCATATTTAAAATAGGTAAAACTCGTACTTTAATAACCCAAACTCATTCCTGAAGGGAACCTTTTATAAGGCTAGGGTCACTTATAGATCAGTCCTCATTAAATTTCTAAGTGTAAATGTTTTTATGTCGATTTTTGAGTTCATACATCATCGGTTCACATCAGGAAAAGTTATGAATCAAAATTTGAAACAACCTCGAAAAAATAAGCATTTTTTACACATTCTGATGTAATTTTTTCGAAAACTATGCAAGATAATTCCTTAAAAATCGGCATACATTCGTTTCCACACAAGGGCTAATTCTCTGCGAAAAATCGCCAGAAGCGGTCCACAATTTCATATACCTCCCATACAAAAGTACATATTCCCGGAAATTTGGTCTTTTTGTTAATAACTTCCGTCGTAATGTCGATATCTTCACAAAATTTTAGAAATTAAAATTTTATGGCAATGGAATTTATACAGAGGAACAATTTTTTGGATGGGTTCATAATTCGTCATAGCTCCCATACAAGGTCCCCTCCCAAAAATCACTTAAACGTGCATTACTCATTACTTAATTAAGATATCCATATAAAATTTGTTACAAGTATTGTTCTTATATACTGAAATATAACTATGAAAGTTTTTTTGGATCGGTTCATATTTGGTCATAGCTCCCATACAAGGTCCCCTCCCGTAAATCACTTAAACGCACATAACTCATTACTTAATTAAGATATCCATATAAAATTTAGTGCAAGCATTGTTCTCTTGTAAAGAAATATTACCACGAAATCTTTTTCCGATCGGTCCATAATTGGACATAGCTCCCATTCGAGTTCCCCTTCCGAAAAACACTTAAACACGTATAACTCATTACTTAATTAAGATATCCATATAAAATTTGGTACAAGAAAAAACGCACATAACTCATAACCAAATATTTATGGATATATTTAGCAAAAATATTGCTCTTATATACATAAATTCAATATAAAATTATTTTACGACCGGTCCATATTTGGTCATAGCTCTCATACTAGGTCCGGAAAATCACTTAGATTCGCAATATTTATTAAAAAGTAATGATATAGATACAGAATTCTGAAATCAGTCCATATTTGGTTATAGCTTCCATACAAGGTCCCCTCCCGAAAATCACTTAAACACGCATAACTCATTACTAAATTAAGATATCAATATAAAATTTGGTACAAGTATTGCTCTTATATACAGAAATATTACAATGAAAGTTTTTTTGGATCGGTCCATAATTGGTCATAGCTCCCATACAAGGTCCCCTCCCGAAAATCAGTTAAACCCGCATAACTCATTACCAAATTAAGATATCGCTATAAGGTTTGGTCCAAATATTATCTTATATACAGGAATATTACAATGAAAGCTTTTTTTGGATCGGTCCATAATTGGTCATAGCTCCCATACAAGGTCCCCTCCCGAAAATAACTTAAACGCACATAACTCATTTCTTAATTAAGATATCCATATAAAATTTGGTACAAGTATTGCTCTTATGTACAGAAATATTACATGAAAGTTTATTTGGATCGGTCCATAATTGGTCATAGCTCCCATACAAGGTCCCCTCCCGAAAATCAGTTAAACCCGCATAACTCATTAGTTAATCAAGATATCGATATAAAATTTGGTACTAGTATCGCTTTTTATACAGAAATATTACAATGAAGATTTTTTGGATCGGTCCATATTTGGTCATAGCTCCCATACAAGGTCCCCTCCCGAAAATCACTAAACGCACATAATTCATTAGTAAATTAAGATATCCATATAAAATTTGTTGCAGGTATTGTTCTCACATAAGGAATACTACCACGAAATCTTTTTCGATCGGTCCACAATTGGTCATAGCTCCCATACTAGTTCGCCTTCCGAAAAAACACTTAAACACGTACAAATCATTACTTAATTAAGATATCCATATACAATTTGGTACAAGTATTGATCATATACAAAAAATATATACTAAGAAATTTTTCCATCGGCCTATAACTGGTCATAGCTCCCATACAAGGTCTTGTCCGGAAAATAACTAAAACGCAAATAACTCATTACAGAAAAAACGCACTCTAAATATTTCACACACATACATACATGCAAATTACTACATTTATAATGTTCAATAAATCTTGTAATTGCAATAGTTTTAACTTTTTGGATTTTTTCTACAAATATTTGATCAATTAGAAAAGTAATAACATGGAAGTAGCTGGTGGAGGGTATTTAAGTTTCAGCACAGCCGAATATAGCACTCTAACTTGTTTATAAACGATTTCATAATCAATAAATCAATCATAAATAAGCATTAAACTTTTGTATTTATGAAAATGTTAATTGTGTTTATGAATTATTAAGAGCAATTTTTATGAAAAGTTTTTTAATTTTAAGAATTTTTCATAAATAATATATTTAGTATTGCTAAAATATAATTTATGAGATAGTTAATCATTTTAAAAACCAACTCATATAAAGTATTAACACTGTTCCTAATATATGTAAAACCAGTTTGCAAATGTTTTTTTTTAATATTACAAAAATTATGAAAAAATTGTTAGTATTTATGAATTATATTTAACTATTTTGAATTTAACAGAAACTAACGGGATCAACTTGCGTGGTATGCTGTAGGTTAGAGTAGTTGAAATGTATAAGTTCTCTGTCTGACACACTGCATGAATGAAAATACTAGTCAAAAAGATATAGTTTTGTGTTAGAGTGCTTCGTGTAAGCATCTTAAAAAGAAATAAAAAGCAAGTGCGTTAGTACAGAAAAGAGTTTTTTTGTTTATTTAAAAAAAGTAAGTGGTAAAATGATTCCATGTTTTAAGTGTAAAAAGGTGTATTTAGATGTTAAGGAATATATTTTACATTTGTGTGTTGAAATGATAAATTTAAATGTACATATGAAAAATGTTATCAATTAAATAATTTCAGTGATACCTTAGCGTATTTCATTTACGAAAAGAAATACAGTGGACGTTCAATAGTACGTACCTTCTTTAATACGAATGTCCAATAATACGAATGGCATAATTGTTGCATTGTCTACTCTATAGTACGAATAAAGACACAATTTTTCTGTTCGATAGTACGAATAACGCATTTTTATTGGAATTTTGGTTTTATTTACGTATGAATGAAGTTTTTATTTTATTATTTATTTTCATCATTTTGCAAAGTAATAAACATTAATGATATGATATTTATATATGTATGTATATATAAACTGTCAATTTTGAAAGTAGTATGATTCCACAATTAAGCATTACTATATGTGATCCCTTAAGTATTCCAAATTTTTAAGAGAAAATTTTAAATTAGAGAATTGTGTTTGAAAGTGGTATATTCCATTCAAGTTTCTAATAAAAATTGTATGTAATCTGAACATGTTTAATACATTTTAGAACAGATATGTACATGCAAATTGTCTTTGGCACACATATTTTTAAAAACATTAAAATTTAAAACCTTCTATATCTCATTTCAACCATTGGACTCACGATACTTTCAAAGTTAACAATTCGTATACGTAAATATGTCCCTTTTATGCCTGTTTATGTACAAGAAATTTATTTGAAATATTACACATTTATTATATTATATTTTGTTTCGTGATGTAATTTTTCATGTAAAATAAAAAATCCAATATTTTATGTGTATTATTTGAATTTAAACATATAAAATGTGTTGTTCAATAATACGAATTTTTCGGTACTACGAAAGGGCCTGACATTATATAATTCGTACTAGTGGACGTCCACTGTATTTTGATTTAACATTACTTAACCATCGTCTTAAACATTTTAATTTTGGTGTTTTTGAAAAAAAAAAATATCCGCATAACGAAGTCTTGCCAAATGAATTGAAGTCCAATAAGTATAAAATGTCTGGGCGGCAAATGATGTGTTTTACATATTTATTACCTTTAATTATTGGAGATTTAATTCCCTCTGATGATATTGTATGCCAATTTGTTCTTAATTTTATCTATATAGTGGATGATTTGTTATATTTCAAATATAATGCCCAATTCGCTTCTAATCTAAGAAAGCAAATTGAGGATCATAACCGTCAATATATGATTGTTTTCGATAAACCTCTTAAATCAAAATACCATTTTTTCATTCATTACCCAAGTATTATAGCAAATCCGTACCCCTAAGGTTATTTTGGAATTTTCAATATGAAGCAAAACATAAACAATTTAAGTTATATTCCCATTCAATTACATCTTGAAAAAATATACCACTAAAACTTGCCAAAAAATATCAATTGAAATCTGCTACTTTTTTACTAAGTCCACCTCAAATATATACTAATTACAAGAACACTTCAAACAATCTAAAATTACAGCAAGTTATATATAATATATTAGGAAACAAAAATGTTAAATTATATTTCGATGTGGAACATCATGGATATTATTATAAACAAAATTTATATATATCAACATATTTAAATTATGTATTAATTTTTAGAATTATTGTTGCAATACAATTGGATAATCAATCCGTACTATTCTACTGCGAAAAGGTTAAATCTTATCAATACAATCCCCATTACTTATCTTATGAAATCGTCTCTGAAAAATCGAATGAATATCACATAATTAATATCAGCGATTTATTGGGACCAGCGGTATTGATGATAAATACAGCTTTTGGAAAATCATTTATACGTTTAAAAGAGTATTACAAATTGATATAAATTTAAATAAAGTAAAAAATGGAAAACGAGCATCAACAAAACGAAGAAGAACAACAGTTATATTTTTTACTATCATCATGGAACTTACTTCAACTTTTTGATAAACTAAAAGGTAATATTTAATTTTTTATTGAGAAATTGATAAAATATGATATCTTTATTTTTAGAACAACAATGTTATGTATCCGTACTAAAAGTTATAAAAACTCATCAAATAGAGAAAGTAGTCGCAAATGTTCCCGTTGGCTTAGCAATATTATTTGAACATTGTTCGGAAACCTGGAGATCTGAAATAAAATTACCTATTAAGTGTTCTACGCCCGATAATATAAGCTTTAGTTCGGAGTATTCAAATTGTTCCAAAGAAAAGCATGAATTTAATGAAGATTTTCAATTTATACTAATGAAATCCAAAAACGGCCAAAGTTTAAAGAAGCCTAAAGAAAGCTTTTAATAAATACAATAGCAAAACATTTCATTGATTCAGATCTGCCATTTTCTTTAGGAGAAAGCGAAAAACTCGTAAGTACATTATACAAACTAATGTTATATAACATGTTCATAAGTATGTACTAATTATAAAATGTTTTTATTTTTACGTAACTATTTATTTCAAGGAATTTTATAGAACTTGCAAAAGAGGTCGGATTTATTTTTTTCTGAATCCACTACACCATCCTCATCGTATAGTAATGAGGAGTCCCATTTTGGTAAAAAAAGTTGTTAAAAAAATACAATACATACTTACATATATTTTGTCAATAATTTTTAATTTTATTTAATTAGTGCCTGAAGAAGTTTATGAAACAATAAGAAACTTTTTAAACGATGACAAACTTAATGAAGATGAATATATCGATTACTAAAAAGGATGTAGTCAGTATAGATTTTCACAAATAGAAAAATGTAAATCTGCAGCAAGTATTTTTAAAATTTGGCCAGAATACACTAATGCCAATGGGATTCGTATGGTATGAAAAAATATGAAATAAGTTAATATGTTAAATATTTTAATATTTTTACATTTGACATTGACTTCACTATTAAGTATCCAAACTGTGAAAATATTCACGAAAACTGGGCTTTAAAATCTAATAAAATGGAGACTTTATTGAAGAAGATTTCCGGAAAGTATGAAAGCATTAATAAAATTATATTAATTATATGTATGTATGAAAAACAAATATTTATGTAAAAATTTTCATAAATATTATGAAACATTTTATAAAAATATAAAAGCATTTTCATTTATACTATGAACCATTTATTAAATGTATGAACGCATTAATAAAAAACAGTATTCTCCAGATTTATGAAAATAAGTCATAAATATTAAAAATTGGTACATTGGAAAACAAATTAAGAAATTTTTCATAAAAACAAGTAATTTTTTCATAAATATTAAGATTTTCATTAGGATATCCATACAAAATTTTCCCAGTATTTTCTTGAAATTTATGAAAATTTTCATAAATATTATGAAAACCGTACATTGGCAAATTTTTCATAAAATATTCATAAATATAATGATTTTTTTTTTCTCTGCAGGTGTTTTTTATATGTTAGCATATTTTGAAATTCATTTTCTGGCAACACTGTTTTGTTCTGTGAAATGATTCAAAAACAAGTAGGAAAGTATAGTTGGGTATGGCCGACCATATAGTACTATACACCATAAAGATATTTTTAAAATTCTTATTT
>NC_060949.1:1336506-1367543 GCF_022045245.1 Lucilia cuprina
AAAACACAAAATACACAAGGCATCTAAACCAACAGACATCTAAACATACATAACGAAAAACACAGAAAAACAAAAATAACAACGCAATGACGCCAACAGCATCCAAACTAAGGGTGCCCAAGCCCTATGCGCTTGGTACTCTTTTGTTTTTGTAAATGCGTTTAGCTATAGACAGTGTGTTTTCTATACACTTATATGCGCTTAACCTTAGCAATACGTTGTTGTTGTTCTTAACAGTATACAAACAAGAGTAAAACAGCGACACTTTCGTATTCATTCCTGGTAAACATTGACGAGACGTAGATTTTGTTTTTGTTTATCGCAAAAAAAAATTGTTTTAAAAAGCACTTGGAAAAAATTTGTGTTAGTTTTAAATTCCAAACTTACATTATTCGCATAAAAATTATTGTACAATAACTCACAATCTACTCTCATATAATTGAAAACGTTTTAAATACTTTTTTCTATTCATTAAAAAATATTATTTTATTTTAACAAAAAATGCAAATCATATTTTTTTGCTGTGTATTTTTTCTATGTTTGGATTCCAAACATACAAAAAAATACACAGCTGAATAAAACCAAATACATGTACACACACACGTGTACATCTTTTCCTATGTACAGTGTTGTTGTTGCTCTTATAACAATTTTTTGATGAAATTTTCAGAGGTTGTCTCGGTTTTTTGCTCATATCTCCGTTATTTACCGACCGATTTTGCTGATTTTAAATAGCGATCTTCTCGAATGCATGTCTAATAGAATTATTGAAGATTCGGATCTCGCCGGTATCTGGGGTCCTCTAAAAACTGATTTCAACTGATTTGACAGACAGACGGACATGGCTTAATCGACTCCGCTACCTATAAGGATCCAGAATATATATACTTTATAGGGTCGGAAAATTATATTATAGAAATTACAAACGGAATGACAAACTTATATATACCCTTCTCACGAAGGTGAAGGGTATAATAGTGATATAAATACAGAATTTTGAATTTTGTCTTTACATACATTATTGGACATAGCTCCCATACAAAATCCTATTACGAAAATCTCTTAAACGTGCATTACTCATTACGAAATAAATCTATTAATACAAAATGTGCCTATAAAATTTGTACCATTGTCCGACATAACTGATTTTGGCAATCCTCGCCTAGCTATAAATAGTGCAAAAGCAGCTAGAAATGCTTCTGATGTTAAACAAGAGCAAGCTTCTAAATGAATGGCTCTTGTAGCAAAACATACAAAGATACATGCATAACCTTTCATATATGATGAACTTCGCAAATTGCCAGACTTGATCTGAAATGGACCAGCAAAGTCGACCCCCAATGTGAGAACGGTAATAAGAAAGTGTATCTCTCTTTTGCAGTGCAGCCATTATTTGCGATTTCACTTGTTGTTTATAACGAACTCAGGTTAGATATTAGGGTATTCAATTATTCGGGTTTTTGTCTTATTCGGTTTATTCGACAAATAATTATTTGAGGTTTTACGTTAGACGGGTAAAAGTCTGATAATTAAAAATTATTCGGTTATTCGAATAAAATGAAACTGGATGTTACTATTGCTTTTTACAGCAATTTTCTTCATAAAGGTTTTAATGAACGAGGTTAAGTCAACCTATCAGACATATTTGGACTATTTAGCTACTTCGGACACAACAGAACCTGATGATATAGATGTCGTCTCATCAAAATATCAGGCGACTTATAATGCATTCGTTAACTGTTTATCGAATATTAAAGAACGATTGCATACGTATGCCCAAGCTCAAAAGACTAGTGATTCTCCAGTAGTTAGCCAGAACTATACAGAAACTCACCATAGTTTAGTAGTACCGCCCTGTGATGTTGAGACCTTTGACGGAGATTATCTTTCTTGGCCCGCTTTTAGGGATCTATTTACTGTTTTATACGTAAATAATACTCGTCTTACCAACCTAGAAAAGATGTGTCATCTTATACGTAAGATTAGTGGTGCTGCAAAGGAAATAGTAGCAAAATATCCTATTTCGTATTTAAGATTTGATATGGCGTGGAATAGCCTTAGGGATGCTTACGAAAATCCACGTATGCTGGTTAACAACCAACTAAAATCTCTTTTTAATCTTCCTATTATTGAAAAGGAAACTTCTGAAGGTCTCAAGACCATACAAAGAGGTATAAACAGTTGTCTTTCGGCCTTATCAATATATAATGTTTCGACAGAAAATTGGGATCCGATAATTGTTTTCATTTGTGTTCAACGACTACCCGAAAACTCTGTTACCTTATGGGAACAAAGTATAAAAGACAAATTCGTATTGTCTGTATGGAAAGATCTGGATGCATTTCTGACAGAAAGAATTCACCCCTTAGAATGTCTACGAGACATTAGGGAAGTCCCACAATCGAAAAAATTATCGACTCCAAAGGTGAAGGCGCACCATGTCACTTCATCTTCTTCTCTTTCTTGCATTTTATGTAAGAATCAAAGCCATTTTCTACGGGTTGTTAGAGATTTAAAAAACTTTCGGTAATGGACAGATTCTCGACTATTAAGAAACATCACTATTGCATTAATTGTTTGTCACGAAATCATTAAGTGAAAGATTGTAAGAGTCTGCATTGTTGTTCTATTTGTAAAAAGAAGCACAATACTATGTTACATAGAAATGTGCCTACTTCAGATTCAAATGGAAGTTCTAGAACTTCTAATTCGGGTCCGAGCACAAGTGCTTTATCACAAGCTGCTATATACCCACAATTTCTTCTCAAGTAGCAACATCTAACAGCTCTAGCACTTCAGCTCCTATTAATAGACAGGCGTTTTATACTTCGCAAAACCAAACCGTATTGTTAGGAACAGCGATGGTGAATATTAATCACGAAGGTATGACGTACCCAGCTCGTGCTCTCATATACCCTGCTTCGGAAACATCGTTTATTTCCGAAAGAGTACAGAATCGTTTAAAAATTTTGACGCAATCGACGAATGCTCAAATATCTAGTATCAACCAGGCGAATTCTGTAATATCAAGGAAATCGTGTTGCATTTATATTGGCACGCCCTTGGACTCTTCAATTGTTTTGAGTACAGTAGCTCTCGTTTTGCCAACGATCTTTGGTATTTTAGTTATTATTTGTATATTTATTTATTTTATTTTGTACAGCAAAATGCTTCTTTATTTTATAAAATTTTTAATCCAATTAAAAAAATGAAACTTTTAAATTGAATTTCCAAACATTACTAGATCAAACAAAATTAACAAATAATAAAGTATTATAAATATCAGTTTAAAAGATAATAATCCATGACCATCACTACATTACCCCCCCTTTCGAAAAAGTAATATTATTTAAATTAAAGGTAACCGTTTTCTTATTTCCAGTTGTAGTATTTAATGATTCATCTTCTAAAAATGCGGGTTTTATTCTATCAATTGAAACACTCTTCGTTTTATTGTTCATTTGAAGTTTAAAATATTTCGGATTTTTTTTTACCACTTCAAATGGTCTTACATATGGGCAACATAAACCTGGTTTTCCTACATTTTCGCGAACAAATACATATTGGCAATTTTCAAGATGTTTTGGTATAAAAACTTTAAATGAATTTTTATGATGTAAAATATTGGAACGAAAATTATTAAAATGATTCCTGATTTTTTCTTAAAAATTCAGAATTATCAAATTCTTTCGTGGAATTCACAACCATCTCGCCAGGTAATCGTAAACATTGTCCGTAAACCATTTCCGCCGGTGACGCTTTTAAATCTTCTTTAACTACTGAACGTAACCCTAATAAAACCAAAGGAAGTTCCTCAGACCAATTAATCACATTTCCGCGTGCTAAAATTGACGCTTTTAATTGACGATGAAATCGTTCAACTAGCCCATTGGCCTGAGGATGATATGCAGTAGTCACAATATTGTCAACACCTAACAGTTTTGAAAGTTCCTTAAATATAAAGGAAGTGAATTGTGTGCCCTGATCACTTGTAATACGCAAGGGAACTCCAAATCTAGAAATGTATTCATTTAAAAAAATTTTGCATATAGATTTAGCAGTTATATTCCTAAGTGGATAAGCCTCTGCCCATCGCGTAGTTCTATCTACTATTGTAAGAATATAACGGTATCCATTTGATACTGGTAACGGACCTACAATATCGATATGAATATGTTCAAATCGTCCTTTAGGGATATCAATCTTTTTAACTTCCGATTTTGTATGTTTAAAATTTTAGCTTTTTGACAATGCAAGCAATTAGTGACCCATTCATTTATATTCTTATTCATTGATGGCCAAAAATATCGCGAAACAATTAGTCGCCTTGAAGCTCTAGTTCCTGGATGTGAAATATTGTGCAGTTTATTGAAAATACGTTTTCTCATTTCCAAAGGTATATATGGTCTAATTTTCCCATTAGACTCCTCGCACCATATAGAAACTTTATGTGTATGTATATAAACATTCCTTAAGTTATATGGACTGTTTTCGATAAGTTTTTTTAAACCTACGTCTTTAGTTTGTTCATTATATAGTTCGGTTATGTTTAATATGTCACTATCAAAAGAATCTATCTCTGGAGTTCTTGATAAGGTGTCCGCAATAATATTTGAAGCTCCTTTAATGTACCTAATGTCATCTGTAAATTGTGCAATAAATTCAAGATGACGTGTCTGTCGTGGACTACGTTCAACACGTGAGTTTAAAACTTGAGTAAGCGGTTTGTGGTCTGTATAAACAACAAAAGGTCTCCCTTCCAAAAAAATGTCTAAAATGCTTCTAATGTTCAAAAATATTGCTAATAACTCCTTATCAAATGAACTATATTTCACTTCGGAAGGCGTGAGTTTCCTCGAATAAAATGCTATAGGTTCAATTTTATTGCCTATTTGTTGTTGTAAGACTCCCCCGATAGCTATGTTTGAAGCATCTACAGTCAAAGATAAATTAGCATCGGGATTAAAAAAATTCAACATTACATTTTTAGCAAAACTATCCTTAACCTTTGTGAATGAACTGTTTGCCTCTTCTGACCATGTTAATAGTTTAGCTTTTTCCTTAATTGCATCATTCAACATTTTATGTATAGGACTTAGTAATTCTGCTATTTTCGGTATATACCTGTGACCATTCCCACGAACTTTTGTAATTGTTTTACTGATTTTGGTCTATCATATTCACGAATTGCCTTCACTTTTTCGTCTGATGGTCTTATCCCATCGTGTGAAATATTGTAACCCAAAAAGTCAATATTTGGCACTCCCAAAAACACATTTTGATATTTTAATGTTTAATCCGTATTTACTTAGTCTTTCAAAAACAACACGAAGGTGGTCAACATGTTCTTCCTCATCTTTACTAGCAACTAAAAACATCCAAATATAAAAAAACGAAGTCTAGACCTTGAAAAACTTCATTAATAAATCTTTGGAATGTTTGTGCGGCATTCCTTAATCCAAAAGGCATTCTAACAAATTCAAATAAGCCAAAAGGAGTTGTAATAGCCGTTTTATGAATATCACATTCTGCTACTGGAATTTTGTGGTAGGCACGGACAAATCTAATTAGAAAATATATATTTATCCCTTAAATCTATACCAAGGTCGTGTATATGTGGATTCGGATACCTGTCAGGCACAGTGACACAATTTAACCTGCGGTAATCGCCACAAGGACTCCAATCATTTGGTTCCTTTTTTGGAACTAGATGTAATGGAGATGATGCATGTGATTTTGATGGGCGGCATATACCCGAAGACACTAAAAAATCAAATTCATTTTTCGCAATTTTATACTTAATTGCATCTAATCGTCGTGGTTTCGAAAATGGAAGTGTACTGTTAGTTTCAATTCTATGAACTGTGTTATGTTTAACCCCTTTGTTATAGTCTGGGGATCCTGTAATCGAACTAAACTCCTTTAATATATCTGTATATTTATTGTCAACTGTAAAAATTTTCGGAAGAGAAATATTACTAAATGATTCTATTGCGTTAATGGATATTTTTGTTAAAGGGTCGATTAATGTTTTCCTTTTAAGATCAATTAGTAGACCAAATTTCGAAAGAAAATCAGCTCCAATTATCGGTTTGGAAATATTTGCTATCGTGAAATAAAAGAAACTCTTTCTCAAACCTAAATTCACCTTTAGTAATTTCTTACCGTATGTTTTAATGCTACTGCCATTTGCAGCCGTTAAAATTACATCTGATGACCGTTTAAACATCCTAAACTTAGACAATGGAAGTACTGACACTTCAGCGCCACTATCTATTAAATAATTTAATTTATTTTCCGAATCATATACAAAAAGACGGCGTGTAGAATTATTGTGTCTATTATCAGCCGTCAGGATAATAGGACAATTTAGTTTTCCTGTTGTGATGTTTCATATGAACATGGTTGTTCACATCTTCTAGCTTTGCTACCGAACCGATAATGATAACGACAAAGCCATTTACGATTCAATGAACGTCCCCTAGAACGACTCCTATTTCTAAATGGTGTCCTTGAACGACTATTTTGAAAAGATTGTTTAACGTCGGCTATTTCCATAGATAGTTGGGTAAATTTATCTAGCATCGCTGATGTAATTTTAACCAAATTATCTACTGTTTTATCTAACCTGCAATTACTTTGTACCGAATCTTTGGGTTCCAGGGTACACAATTCTACCTTATTTGTTACTTCCCAAATATTATCAGCTAATTTAAGCAAATCCTCAATATTGACAACATTAGACCCTACCAACGCAATATTAAGATTTCTTGGTAATTTTCGCAACCATAAACTTTTAACAAAATCAGAATTTATATTATTCCCGGCTAATTGAATCAAAGATCTGTAAAATTCCGAAGGTTTACGATCACCTATTTCGGAATCTGATAATAACTTATCGAGCTTCCTTTGTTCACTAAGAGAGTGACGTTCAAGAAGTTTTGTTTTAAGGTTTAAATAACGATTTTCATCCGGTGGATTCCGAATAACATCAATAACTGATACTATTACATCTTGAGGAAGCGATACAATAAGGTATACATATTTTGTATTATCCCTAGTTATACCCTTAGTATTAAATTGAGTTTCAACATGAATGAACCACGCTTCTGGGTGATCGACCCAAAAGGGAGGTAATTTCAATGAAGTAGCACAAATTTCTAATTGTGCATTGCTATTTAAATTATTAGATGTAACATTTAAAGATGAACTATTAGTACTATTACCGGAAACTTGCGGATTTATATTATTAGAACGAGTTGGAGAAATAACCGGGGACCGAATCATATTGGTAATCGTAATGAGGTTTACAATAATAATTAAAAAAAATTGTGTAGATAATCACAAAAAAAAATCTTGTAACTAAATTGTTATGATGTTAAAGTTCCAAATAGTGTGAAAATAAGAGTAAGAACTTATATCTATATGTATGTTTTATATTGAAATTAATAATTATATATATAATTGGAAGGACTTATCGTAATTTGTGGAGATTCTCGATCGTGTAATTAGTATCTTGAAATTTCAATACAATCTTGAATCTTGACTTCTATTTGTTTCCATTTGTTGTTTTCCTTTAGATTCTCACAATCTGTGATAATTCTAAAATATGTAATAATGATTATTGTTTGCGCCAAACTAAGTTTAAGAAGTTTTGCAGTTTTTCTCGTTTGTTTCAATTTTCTCAGAGGCCACTGGTATTTTAATTAAGTAAAATAGTTGTAAATTCTTATTTTTATAATTATAATCTTCATCGAGGCAATTTTAATTTAGTGTAATCGAAGATTACAGATTTATAATATAAATATGTTGTTTTACAAACTCCTGGCAGGATCGCCAATTTTAGTTATTATTTTTATATTTATTTATTTTTGTATAGCAAAATGCTTCTTTATTTTATAAAATTTTTAATCCAATTAAAAAAATGAAACTTTTTAAATTGAATTTCCAAACATTACTAGATCAAACAAAATTAACAAATAATCAAGTATTATAAATATCAGTTTAAAAAATAATAATCCATGACCATCACTACAGTATATTACCCTCATTTATTATATCGAATGAGTATCGAAATGATTTGCCAAATATACGTTTGGCAGATACTAACTTATTTGATTCTAAACCAGTAGATCTACTCTTAGGGGCAGATTTATATCCACGAATTATAATGGGTTCAGTTAGAAAGGTTTTAGGGACATTAGTGGCTCAGAAAACTATTTCGGCTGGATTATTACTGGTCCAGTTCCTCCGTCTTCAATTTAGGAGTTGAATTTTCTGAAGAAGATAATATAAATAGTACCTTACTTAGATTTTTGGGAAATAGAGGAACCTCCTAAACGGAAACTTATGTCAGCACATGATCGTAATGTGTGACTTATGTCAGCACATGATCGTACTGGTAGATATGTAGTAACATTACCATTTAAACCTGAATTTCCCGAGCGTTAACTTTAGGTCAGTCTAAACAGAATTTAGGGCGCAATTATACGGACAGAATCCTCTCTCTTGAAAATCCTGTCACAAGAATATGTATGATGACGTCGCACAGTGGTATAGGAAAAAAAAAAAGAGGGAAATAATTCGGTAACTTCTAAACGGTTAATCCGATTTTAATGAAATTTGGTATGCACAAAGAGGAGGTGTTGTCGAGTTTAGGTTTTGAATTAGGACAACCTCGGCTATGTTAAATTTTTAAAACGATCCTATTTCTTCATTTGAGTTCCGATTTAAAAAAAATTTCGTATATAGAATCTCCTCATCGAGCACTATAAAAAATGTCGTCATAGCAGTAAATTATCTCTTATAGTTTAGGAGATATTCGCATTTGAAAATTAAAATTTTAAAATTTTTACCGTTCTTACTTTAGTTTTTTGATAATAGCGGGTCCAAATATTCCCGATTTTCGCCATTTCTTTTTTTATTCGCTTAACAACAAGTCTATATATCAAGCAGTGAAAGAATTATGTAAAAATCATGACTGAGTCCAAAGTTATAGGCATTTTAATTTAAAAAATTAAAAAAAGGCGATTTTTTGCCATTTTTTTTGGGAAAAAAGTATCTTTTTCTTTTTAAGTTATCTAAAAAGTTTCTAAGAAGATGTATATAGAATTTATACTTTTTGAAAAGCTGACTTTACATAAAATACGATAAATGAAACAAAACCTAAAAATTTTTGATACCGAGGGGACCAGGTCCATCCAAAAAACCCTATTTTTTTATAGAAAATTCAATTTTGAGCAAAAATTCTCAAATCGCATAGTCGATATCAAATTATAGTGACCTGTTTTATATGACCCAATATGTTCTTAATCATTTTGTAACGGGTTTCGATAACCCCGCCCCTGGTATGGATATAATAGGCAAAAAACCAAAAAATCCCATTTTTGGGATTTTTTAAAACTTTTTTGGGAATTCCGGGATTTCTAATAAGAAAATTCGAACTTTTTATTTAATTTTAGATTTTGAGTAAAAAAATCTACCTAACTGTAAAATTTCATCAAAAAATATTCATAAATAAAATTTTTATTGCAATTTGAAAAATTTGTATCTTCGCAAAAACTGAATAAAAAACATTTTTTAATTTTTTTAAAAAAAAGTATTCCGCGAATTTTTTAATTTTCAAAAATTATATACAGTTTTGAAAAATAGACAAAATTACCTTTCCATTGATATATAACATGCCTACCTAATGTTTTTTAAGTGACAAATTAATTAGGGAAAACTCAACATCTTTTAGAAAATTTACCTAGCACTATTATTTTCATCCATAACGTTAACTCTTAAATTTGTTACATATATTAAAAAATTTCAGGTATTATTTTTTAAACTGTAATGATTTTTACCCCTATAGGTCACTTTAATAGGTAGCTTATTAAAGTGACCTATTGAGGAAAAATTCATTACATAAGGATACGTTAGACATATTAGGTAGAATATCATAACCCTTTAAAAAATAATTTAATTTAAGTACCTGTAATTAATATATAAGACAGGTTTATATCTGTTTGTAATTATTTGTAATTTTCTAACCATGGCGATCGTACTAAAAAAAAATGATTTGTGCTCCATTTTATTTGAACACTCTTCAGCTCCTTTTCAAGATAAAGTGAACTTCTTATTGAAATATATTGAAACTGCACATAAAAATAAAGTGGATAAAACTGATATATGTAAAATTGAAAATTTTATAAAATCAGTTGATATAAAACTGAAGAGTGTTCGGTATTCCATTGCTAAATTTCGATCGAAATTTTCTGATTGGCTGGATGAATGTGTAGAAGTTGCTATTTGCGTATCAACTGTTGGTGCTCCCTGTAAGCAGTATGAGGATTTGAGCTCAAAATCTAAGAGGAAAAGGTTATCAACTTCACTAGAAACCTTATCTAACGAAGAAGTTTCGGACACTTTTAAAGCAATGTTAAGAAAAGAAAAACAGCCTTTGGATGCCATAAAAATTGCAAATATTCTTCCAACCGCATCACCAAGACGACTGAAAAGAATTGTAAAGAGTATACCCACACCATCATCTGATACAACGTTCACTGAGGAAGAAGCTATTGCGCTTATGTTGCAGCTGGGATTAAGTCGTGATAACTACATAACGTTAAGAAAGGCGCTATCTGAAAAAGGAGTGGATGTTTTACCATCATATGACAAAATAAATGAAAAGAAGAAAAGCATTATACCACCTCCTATTGAAATAACTGATCGGAAGGCTGTTATTGGACTCGGCGCTCTACTCGAAAATACTGCTTTAAGGATTGCTTCTGACTTTTCTTCAGACCAACTAAAAAAAATAAATTCTTGTGATCTTCAACTCATTTGTAAGTGGGGATGTGATGGATTATCAGCACTCTCGGAATATAAACAAATCAACACAAGTGAATCATCTTCCGAGTATAAAAGTGTATTTATGGCATCGCTAGTTCCATCAACCAGTTTCGATGATATTTGGAAGAATTCGACTCCAGGATCCAAAGCTTTTTGTAGGCCAATAAGCTTTGAGTATATAAAGGAATCCAAAACAACAACGCAAGATTTGATAAATCGTATTGAAGCAGAAATTAAAAACTTGGAACCTATAACAATCGAAATAGAAAATTATTCGTTTAACATGTCCTATGATTTAAAACTTACAATGATTGATGGGAAAGTTGGAAATGCCATTACAGGAACATCATCTACTTGGTACTGCTACATATGTGGTGATAAAAAATCAGAATTTTCGAATATTTCCAAGCAAAGATCAATAAATGAGGAAACATTACAATTTGGAATATCCCCCCTACATGCTCGCATACGATTTCTGGAACATTTTCTACATTTAGCATATGATTTAAAGTACAGAAGCATACCGGAAAATGCAAACAAAAGTGCAAATAACAATAAGGAGTTAATGGAAATGAGAGCCAGTGAGAAACGAAGAATTCAAGAGGAATTTAAAAAGCGGATGGGATTAAATATTGATAAACCACTCACAGGATATGGAAGCACAAACGATGGTAATACCGCTAGACGTTTTTTTAAACATTTTGAAACTACTTCCGAAATAACCGGAATTAGTATGGATTTACTGCAAAAGGTCAATATTATTCTAATGGCGATAAATAGCAAGCATAAAGTGAACGCAACAAAATTTGGAGAGTATTCTACAAAAGTTTCTAAATTACTTTTGGAATTATATCCCTGGAAAGAAATGACACCTACAGTTCACAAGATATTATGTCATGGAAAGGTCATCATAGAACATAATATTCTGCCGAGGAATAGAGACTTTAAGCATATTCATCAGTTTAGCTCAAGGAAGTGTTCTAGGCAGTCTCAAAATGAAGATATTTTTAATAATCTGATTCTATCTTCTGATCCTGTTTTATCTACTATAAGGAAACGTTGGATTTGCTACAAAACGTTAGCATTTGAAAATATTCATGAATTTAAAGATTTACTTTATCTTTTAGATATGGACTACTGTGATACCGATTATTTTACAAAATTATATTAATTTATAAAAAAAAATAAATAAAGACTATTTTTATATAAAATAAATACTTGTTAATTTTTTTTAGGGATAAAGAATAAAAGATTAATCGTAAAAAGTGGCTGTAAAAATTCATAAAAATTTAGGTAGTAAAACATGCCTAACAAATGTATGGATGAAAATAATAGTACTAGGTAAATTCTCTAAAAGATGTTGAGTTTTCCCTAATTAATTTGTCACTTAAAAAACATTAGGTAGGCATGTTATATATCAATGGAAAGGTAATTTTGTCTATTTTTCAAAACTGTATATAATTTTTGAAAATTAAAAAATTCGCGGAATACTTTTTAAAAAAAAATTAAAAAATGTTTTTTATTCAGTTTTTGCGAAGATACAAATTTTTCAAATTGCAATAAAAATTTTATTTATGAATATTTTTTGATGAAATTTTACAGTTAGGTAGATTTTTTTACTCAAAATCCAAAATTAAATAAAAATTTCGAATTTTCTTATTAGAAATCCCGGAATTCCCAAAAAAGTTTTAAAAAATCCCAAAAATGGGATTTTTTGGTTTTTTGCCTATTATATCCATACCAGGGCGGGGTTATCGAAACCCGTTACAAAATGATTAAGAACATATTGGGTCATATAAAACAGGTCACTATAATTTGATATCGACTATGCGATTTGAGAATTTTTGCTCAAAATTGAATTTTATATAAAAATAGGGTTTTTTTGGATGGATCTGGTCCCCTCGGTATCAAAAATTTTTAGGTTTTGTTTCATTTATCGTATTTTATGTAAAGTCAGCTTTTCAAAAAGTATAAATTCTATATACATCTTCTTAGAAACTTTTTAGATAACTTAAAAAGAAAAAGATACTTTTTTCCCAAAAAAATGGCAAAAAATCGCCTTTTTTTAATTTTTTAAATTAAAATGCCTATAACTTTGGACTCAGTCATGATTTTTACATAATTCTTTCACTGCTTGATATATAGACTTGTTGTTAAGCGAATAAAAAAAAATGGCGAAAATCGGGAATATTTGGACCCGCTATTATCAAAAAACTAAAGTAAGGACGGTAAAAATTTTAAAATTTTAATTTTCAAATGCGAATATCTCCTAAACTATAAGAGATAATTTACTGCTACGACGACATTTTTTATAGTGCTCGATGAGAAGATTCTATATACGAATTTTTTTTTAAATCGGAACTCAAATGAAGAAATAAGATCGTTTTAAAAATTTAACATAGCCGAGGTGTCCTAATTTGAGGACCCCCCGCCGGGCCCCTGGTTGGCCTATAAATTCCAAATTCAAAACCTAAACTCGACAACGCCTCCTTTTTGTGCATACCAAATTTCATTAAAATCGGATTAACCGTTTAGAAGTTACCGAATTATTTCCCTCTTTTTTTCGTGTACAAAAACAAACAAACAAAGTTTGCTTTATTCATTCTTGCATGATACTATTATTGATGTTTTTTATTTTCGCACAATATTGAGATAATAAGAAAAACTTTTTTTCATACATATGGACATTTTTGAGAAATAAAATTTTTGTAAAAATCTCACAACTGAAAGAGCATAAACTTTTATTTTGCACTAGCATTCTAAAATGAAATGTAAAATTTGTTTATAGTTCTGTTGATAAATAAATGTAAATGTCGAGATTGAGAGTGATCGTGTTTTTGCATGAAAGAATGAAAAAAGAATATGTGTAAATACTTGTTAAACAACAATTTTGTGGTTTTTATGATGCAATTGGATAAGTATAAAGGGAAAACAAAAAACATTCTCTTGTTCTCTATCACAGAGCTTAAAAATATATTATGCTCTTGCATACATACCTACATTCTTACATATATATGCATTAGAGTGCTCCAAAAAAACTAAGTTTCGAATTTTGCCCGTCCCCCCCCTAAAATTGTTCTACGGGTTATAAAAATAAGTCGTGCAAAAAATTAGGTCAATAGGACTACGTTAACTGGTGCCGCAACGGCTCTGAAGTTTGAAGATGCATTTACAAGGGGAAAATATGCATTTTTTCAGATTTCACAAAAGTTTTGTCATTAAACAATTTGTTTTGCATTTTATTGTCAAAGAATCATAATGTACACAGAATTAGCGTTACAAAAAGATAAAAAATTGGTTGAAAAATGTAAAAGTTATTAAAAATTCCCCAGGCCATTATCGTGTCTCAGAGCACTTGAATTCGAAATGTGATAAAAAAATAAACATATTTTTGAAACAAAAAATTTTGTCTTAACTCTTTTATTAATAAAATAAAATTTTCTTTAAGAACATATAACAATTTTATAGTTTTCTAAAAGGTATCTTTACGCAGAACGCTTTGGCGTAAAAAACTTGTCCTATTTTTTGAAAATATTGCCACTGCGTCCTTCCGAATATGACATATTTTTTATCAAAACTTCAACTTTGTGCGACATGTTATAAAATCCCAAACTGAAAGCAGTTTTGGAAACCTCAATATGTTTTCTATTTACTCCAAAAGTATTTTCCCAGCCCTGGAAGAAATGTGGACCCTATGGGCAAAAATGTTAAAAATCCCATTTTTGGGAATTGCGGGATGCCCTTTGACCTTTTCAATTTTTTTTGCATTTTCTATTATTGAAATGACAAATTTAACAAGCGTTGAAGATTTCATTAAGTTTTGTTCATAAATAAAGATTTTGTCATATATTACATATTTGTTAAATTTCTAAAACTTTGATTTATATCAACATTTTAATAGGGTCGCAGATAGCTACAACAATTTAGTCCATATTTATCCCTTAATATCTTTTTTTAGTTAGATATGGAAATTCTCGATCCTTTACAAAAAAATTTCAAGCCAATATCTCAATTACATTCAAAATATGTTCATTTAAACCTGTATCCTTTAATTTCATATTTTTCATATTTTAGTATTAAATATTTAGTATTTTAGTATTAGATATGAACATGTTTAAATCTTATATTTACCTATTTTCTATTTGTTTGCTTATCCTTATAATTGAAAGGTCCTATTATGCTTAAATTTTCAGAAATTTATAACTATTTTTATTATTATTTATTAATTAGTATTTCAAATACTTTATCTTTAGAGCTATATTACATTTTGGTTTACTTTAATATTAATTTAAAAATTATTAAAAACTCTGATATATATTATTTTCACAAAATTTACCCATTTCTTTAAATATATTAAAATTTTGTTCATTCTTGGTCTCCGTTGGTAGCAGATTAAGCAGTTGCAGTCCTTTGTAGAATAGGGCCCCTCTTCATTTTATTGCTTGTAGCTTTGTGCAGTCTAAAATCGTTCGCATTTCGTAGATTATAGGGCTGTATTTGGCTGACATAAGTTAGTTGATCTATTAGGTATTCTGGTGCATTTCCCATTTTCATTTTGTATATAAATATCAATGTATTAAGTTGAAGCCGCTGCCTAATATTTAACCATTTTAAAGTGTCCAGCATAAGTTGTATTGGTGTAAACCTATTGCACTTTATAATTGACCTCATAGCCTTGTTTTGTAGCTTTTGTAGTAGACATGAATATAGAGTTGTAGAACCGAATTCAAAGTGTGGTTTGTCATTGTATTGTAAATGTTTATTGCAGTTATAGTTGAAATTTTATTTCTTATTCTCCTAAAGAAACCAATTTTTTCCCGATCTTTTTGCATATGTATTCTACGTGGTCTTAAAGTTCATATTTTTATCAATTATAAAACCTAAGTATTTTATATAGTCTACTTTTTCAATTATTGTATTATTAATTTCGAAATTTAAGTTATTGTCCATGTTTATTTCTAGTATTTTTGTTTTATTTTCATTTAGTTTTAGTTTATTCATTTTGAGCCAATTATTTATAGTTATCATATCTTCCATTAAATTATTTACACATTCCTCATTCGTATCCGATTCATTGAAAATTAGAGTATCGTCCGCGTATAATACTATCTCACATTTTTTAGTATATTTGGCATGTCATTTATATAAATAATGAATAGAAGAGCCCCTAGAATTGATCCTTGTGGAACCCCGTATTCATTTTCAATTTCGATTGATTTAATGTTGTTCACTTTAGTTATTTGTTTTCTATTGTTAAATATGATTCAAACCATTTCAATTCTTTATTTTGAATTCCATAATTGTATAATTTCTGTATAAGGATGTTTCTATTGATAGTCTTAAATGCTCTTTTAAAATCTAGAAAAATCGCCATAATTTTTTTATTTTATATAATATTTTTCCACCTGTTTATGATATAATTGACCGTTGTTTCACATGAAAAACTTTTTCGAAATCCGGATTGATATTTGGATAATATATTATTTGTTTCTAAAAATTCTTCAAGTTGGTTTTTTACAATTTTTTCCAAAATTTTTTCACATAATTTTAATGTATTAATCGGACGAAATTCTTCACATTTATTCGTTTTTGGTATTTTTTCGATTGGAGTTATCATTGAGGTTTTCCAATTATCCGGGAGATTCCAGTTTCCAATGATTTATTTACAATTTTTAGTATATTACAACCAATTAAATTCCAATTATCTATTATCATTTGGATATTAATGTTATTAAAGTCTGGTTTATTTTTGATTTGTTTACATATTTGTTTAAGTTCTATAATTGATATTGCACGAAAATTAAATCTAGCATTTATCACATTCATTTGATTATTATATTGCACATGTTCTATATTATCTCTTATATCCTTAATACTATTCACGAAGTATTCGTTAAATTGTTTTTATATATCACAGTTATTCTTATACTCTATATTATTAAAAATCATAGATTGTATCACAGATCGGTTTTTCTTTAGGACTAAGTCTTTAATATTTTTCCACATTTGTTTTTGGTCTTTGGTGTTGCTTATTTGTTTATTAATATAATCGTTTTTTTCATTTTCTAGTTTTATTTTGTATATATTTCTAGCACTTTTATATTCATTCCAGGCATGATGTGTATTTTCTATTTTAGCAATATTATACTTTATAATTTTTTCTTTCTTTAAAATTTGTAATTGTCTGTTAAACCATTTATTTTTAATACTTCTTTCATTTATTGATTTTTTAATTGTTAGTCTCTTAATAGAATCTTCTAAAGCTTTATCAAAAAGATTTACATTGTAGTTTATGTCTTGGTCTTCTTCAAATTTTAATCTGCCATTTATTTCTCTTTGGAATTTAAGTTTATTATATTTAAAGTATTCTATTTCTCTTTTATTTATATGATTAGTTTTTTCATCATTGATTTTTATTTCAATTATCTCATGATCGGATATTTTATTTATTTTACTGTTATTTATTATTGTGTTTGTTTTGTTCGTAATGACATAATCAATTATTGTTCTTGAGTTACGCGTAATTCTTGTATATTCAGTTACCATCTGTTTTAGTCCATTATCATTTATTATCTGTTTCAACTTATTCTTGTATATACTGTCCTTGGACCAATCTATATTAAAATCTCCTGCAATAATGATATCCGTTGTTTTTTCGTTAAGTTCTTCTATTGTTTCTTCAAATGTTTCATAGAATTCAGATTCTTGACTACTAGGAGATCTATAAACTGCAGCTATTATCATTGAAATTTGTTTATATTTAATATTATAAGCACTTATCCAGTATTTCGATTCACATATTTTTTCTTGTAATAGTTTCACTTGCCAATTTTTATTAAAATAAACTATTAATCCACCGGTTCTTGTTGAGTTTGAAAGTGTTGCAAAATGTTGATAATTATCGAGTAGTATTTCATTTTCGTCTATTTTATTCGTTAGGTGTGTCTCTGTTAGAATTATAAAATCAAACTTTCTTGTATCTGCTAAATTTTTTCGACAGATCATTTCGTTCTGTTTCGTTTATGATCATTTAGGTAAAAATATAAGAAATATCAATGACTGAATTACAGGTTATAGTAATATAGTCCTAAATGTTAATAGGTAGACAGTTCGTAATTTTTTACTTTGGAATACCTGTATCGGAAATGACACGAATTGGTATATAAGTAAACTTCTCAGATTTTAAGTACCATATTTAATAAATCTACAATGAAGATTACATTAAAGTACGAAGAGTTGTGTTCCGTTTTATGGAGTGTATCTTCAAAAGGGCCAGAAAGAATTGAAGACATTTCAAATTTTCAAATTTCGATTAAAATTTTGTAGTTGGATGAAAACTACTACGGAAACCTCAACTTACAACACATCAGCAGGAGCGCCTTGCAAGTCATACGAAGACTTATGTTCAAGGTCAAAAAAAAGAGGGTCACACAAAAACTTTTTTCAATCTCAAATGAGGAAATTGCTGATACATTTAACGAAATGCTGAAAAAGGAAAACCAACCTATGGATGCCGTACATATTGCAACTATTCTTCCTATTGCATCACCAAAACGACTTAAGCGAATTGTGGAAAGTATACCAACTCCAACATCACAATCAAATTTTACTGAAGAGGAAGCAATAGCGCTTATGTTGGAACTGGGTCTCAGTCGAAATAAGTACCAAATATTAAGGAAAGCTCTGCATGAAAAAGGACACAATATATTTCATTCCTTAACGATGTTTTACGCAAGATCCTTTTTTTGCTTTACTTGAATTGGTGGTGGAGAGAAGAGGAAAGAAATATCATTATTATTTAGTCTCTCTCATGTAAATTCAAAAGGTTGGCAATGGCATATGCAAATTTATTAACACCTTAAGTAATTTGCCTATGTAAAATTTTATAAATTTTAAGAAAAAACTTTATCTGAACAATTATTTTTAGCAAAATAAAGCAATTTGTTTATTGTATTTTTTTTAAAGAATATCTTATATATTAATTTTCTACTATAAAAAGTAAAATCGTTATATTAATTAACCATCATACAAGGCGATCCAGAAAAAAACAAACTATCCTACCATCACTTATTGCTGTTAATGATGTGGAAGCTTGTATTGATATATCATCTTTGCTCGAAAACACAGCATCAAGAATTGTGTCAGACTTTTCAGAAGACCAACTAAGGAAAATTCATAACTGTGATGTTGTCTTAATGTGTAAGTGGGGATGTGACGGTTTATCAGCACTTCCAGAATACAAACAAGCTTCTCTCAACTTCTTCCTTCTGTTTATATTCTCAAATATAAACAAAAGCAGAAGTATTAATGAAGAAGTCCTGTCTTTCGGAATTTCACCACTTCATGCCAGAATACGATTTTTGGATTACTTTTTACACATAGCATACGACCTCAAATATAGAAGTGTGCCAGAGAATCTTACTAAATCAACAAAAAATAATGAAGAATTGAAAGAACTGAGATCTGCGGAAAAAAGCAGAATCCAAGAAGAATTTAAAGTTCAGATGTGATTAAACATCGACAAACCACTTCCAAGTTGCGGTAGTACAAATGACGGTAATACGGAGATAAGGTTTTTTCGTGATTTTGAAATTACTTCAAAAATAACTGGAATCGACAAGGAGTTGCTTCGAAGAGTTAACACTATTTGAATGGCACTGAATAGTAAACATAAAATTAATGGAAATCGATTTGGGGGGAACTAACACCAACAGTACACAAAGTATTGTGTCATGGTCAAATAATAATTGAATCGAATATTCTTCCACTTGGAGAGTTAACAGAAGAAGCCCAGGAAGCGAGGAATCGAGATTTTAAGCATGTTCAACTTTTCAGCTCAAGAAAATGCTCCAGGCAATCACAGAATGAAGATATTTTTAATAGTTTACTATCTTCTGATCTTGTTCTTTCAACTATGCGAAAAAGATGGATTTGTTATGAAACTCTATCATCTCTAAACCTTCTGGATATGTATACCGATATGACAGATTAATTTGTAGAAAATAAGTAGTGTTAGGAATTAGCTATATAAGTAGGTTGTAAGAATTAATTGTATTATGTTTAAGATAAACAGTTCAAATAAAAAAAGCTATTATACTAACTGATGATATTGTATTAAATTGTGTTTTATATTTCGGTGGGCGGGAAAGGTGGTTTGTGTTGGGTGATTAATGTGTTGTTGTGAGTGGCTCATAATAAAATTATATTTTTTTTATTGTATATACAATGTTATAGTCTTTAATAAAATAATTAACTAAATAATTTTTAAAAATTGTCCAAATATTTTATTCAACACCAAATGTATGCTCTGTCATACTTAATACTAAAATATGAAAAATATGAAATTAAAGGACACAGGTTTAAATGAACATATTTTTGAATGTAATTGAGATATTGGCTTGAAATTTTTTGTAAAGGATCGAGAATTTCCATATCTAACTAAAAAAAGATATTAAGGGATAAATATGGACTAAATTGTTGTAGCTATCTGCGACCCTATTAAAATTTTGATATAAATCATAGTTTTAGAAATTTAACAAATATGTTATATATGAAAAAATCTTTATTTATGAACAAAACTCAATGAAATCTTCAACGCTTGTTAAATTTGTCATTTCAAATAAGAAAATACAAAAAAAAGTTGAAAAGGTCAAAGGGCATCCCGCAATTCCAAAAAATAGGAATGAAAATCCCAAAAATGGGATTTTTTACATTTTTGCCCATAGGGTCCACATTTCTTTCAGGGCTGGGAAAATACTTTTGGAGTAAATAGAAAACATATTGAGTTTTCCAAAACTGCTTTCAGTTTTTTGATCCCAGCTTTGGGATTTTAGAACATGTCGTCCAAATTTGAAGTTATGATAAAAAATATGTCATATTCGGAAGGAGGCAGTGGCAACATTTTCAAAAAATAGGACAAGTCTTTTACGCCAAAGCGTTCTGCGTAAAGATACCTTTTAGAAAATTATAAAATTGTTATATGTTCTTAAAGAAAATTTTATTTTATTAATAAAAGAGTTAAGACACATTTTGGGCAAAAAAAAGGCAAAATTTTAAAATTTTTTAAATTTTTTAATTAAAAACGTATATTTTTGGATCTGTAAATGATATTGATCTGGAATTTTTTTGTATATTATTGGAAATTTTGTTGTCTAACTAACAAGAAAAATTGAGTCCATTTGGTCCAAAATTACGCCCGGTATTCAAAAAAAGGCGGACCAAGGTATGGTAAATTTTGTATCACTAAATTTTTAAATGCCTATAACTCGGATATTATAAGAGATATGTAGTATGTCCAAGCATGTTTTCAAGATCTCGTCGAGCACTTTCAGAAAATATAAAAATCTTTCTCTTGTTGCCGCAATATTTTTTTTCTTCTAAGCAATACGAATTCGTATCGTTTTCGTATCTTCTTGCCTGTAGTCTATTCTATTTGATCGTGCAATTTGGAATGGTTTTAACAAAAATTTAAAAAACAATATTTTTCAAAAAACTTCTAATATTGACTAGGATTAGAACCATTAACTAATTTCATATTAGACACACGCTCTAGACAATTGGTTACAAATCCTATTGTAAAAAATAATTAATATTGTTGATAACGATCACTCACTGTCAAGTGATGTATGAAATAACTACATCACTCATAACCAAAATTTGGAAATTTTTTACAGGGTAAATGTAATCCACAAATAATTATACATTTACATTTTTCTGTAAAAGTGATACAAATTCTAATAGATTTTATTCCAGTAAACCAAAGTTTCGGTGTACCCTTACAAAGAGTTCTTTTATTAGACGTATTCTGAATAAAAATTCCCTTAGTTATGCATGTATGTAAAAACAATATTGTGATTTTTTTATTATTTGTGTTATGTTTCTTTGGTACAAAATAGTTTTTCTTTCAATTGTCGCTTTATTGCCGATAAATGCAGATTTTTTGGGAAAGAATTGCTGATATTTCTACAAATTTATCTGGCAGCCCTGGTTACGTTACATTACTTACAGTTGTGATCTCTTTTGGTTGTGCTAATTACATTGTTTAAATTATGTTAAATTGTTAATTAAAAAAAACGTCACCGAATCGTTCGGTAATCTTTAAATATCGTTGTTATTTTTTTATTTGCATAATTTCTCTAATTGGTAAACATTTAAATATAGATTATTATGTATAATTTATTAAGTTTGCTAATGTTTATATATTATTTTTGTATAACTTTTATATAATTAATTTTCCCTATTTTTTAGTATTTATGGGATGAATAATTTGTTTAATAAATTCAACATGAATTGCTAAATCTTTTCTATGTTTTCAATCATGGTATAGTAAGCAAGGATATGTTTTAATACGGGATTCTGAATAGAATATATATGTTTTATGCTGTCAGGATATTGGTAAGCGTGGGTTCTGAAGCATAGTTTTCTACTAACATCTTAAAGACTTTTAATAATATAGTTAAATTTCTTACAAGCCTATAGGCATTGCTTTCTGACACTTAACTATATCGGGGATTTTGGTATTTTTATGAGAATATAGTTATCATGATCCATGTTTTTATACCCTCCACCACCATCAGTGGTGATAGAGGATATATATAACTTTGTCATTCCGTGTGTAACACCAAAAAATATTCATCTGAGACCCAACAAATTATATATATTCTTGGTCCTTATGAAATTCTGAGTCGATTTAGCTATGTCCGTCTGTCTCTCCGTCTGTCTGCCTAAAACACGCCCACGTTAAAACTAAGCCAAGGACATTATCCAAATTCACCGAAAATATTTATTGTTATCCTAAGCAGTTTGGTATTGAAAATGGGCAAAATCGGTTCACATCGGGAAGAGTTATGAATCAAAACTTGAAACTACCTCGAAAAAAATAAGCATTTTTTACACATTTTGATGTAATTTTCTCGAAAACTATGCAAGATAATTCCATAAAAATCGGTCCATAATTGGTCATAATTTGGTACAAGTATTGTTCTCATATACAGTTATGGACCGATCCAAAAAAAATCATAGTAATATATCTGTATATAACAGGGTTCAGAAAAATTATTTTATGAACACATAAATTTAAACATTTATGATAAATTGACACGTGTGTACTTTTAAAACTTTTTGTTGTATGCTCACTTTTGCAAATGAATAGCTAAGAATTGTTTTCGTATTAAGCATTCTTAAATGTAAACATTTTTTTTTTTATTTTGGTACATATTCCCCTATATGAATTTTGAGAAGTAAAAAATGTAAAATGTATAAATTTGAGAGGCCTTCTCATCACTCTCATTAAAGTATATACTCATTAATGTTGTTTTTTGTTATTTCTAATATGTGTTCGGACTTTTTGTAGTTTGTTTCTTATTTTCATATGTGCGTTGTTTGGTTTATTTGCTACTTTACAAAAATTAAAAAAAAAAACAAAAAATGTTTTCTCATTTTTTGTGTTTTTTTTTTTATTTTAATTTTTTCACAAACAAAAGATGTTTTATCATTCTTTTGCATTCAATACGTATGTATGTGGAAAAATATTGATTATTTGATTTTGATTTTTTATTGTTAGGCACAACTTGTGTCTGTGTTTTTGTCATAACGGTTTACATTAATGATGTTTTGTTTTGTGTTGTTTTTCATTTGTTGTTATAGGTATTTAAGTTAATTGTACTGCTTTATTTGTTATTATAACGATTAATGAAAAACTGTGTACCTAAATATACAGTGTCTTACATAAGTATTGGAATTTAGGTATATTATGATAATAATCTAGCGTACATACAAACAAATTTTGTAAAAGTTTACTCTAAAAAGGTAGTTTATTATTTTTTTAATTAAAACAACATATTAACTAAAAATCAAGTTAACTTTTTGCTAACTTATTATGACTAGCTTCAAAAATGATCGAGGGAATGAACAAACATTTTAATAAAATTTTAAATAGAAAATAAAATAGAAACTCATAACAAATTTGTCAAACAATTTGTATTGAAAAAATTAAAAATGCACAACAACAAAACATTCTCGTTTACCCTACTCTAATTTATTTGGAAGTATCTTTCTGTGTATTCTTTTCACATAAAATAAAGTAAACAAACAAAATTTTGGCAAGAAAAAAGAAAAATAAGCACGACAAGTACCGGACAAAAAACCAGAAATAAACATACGTATATTCATATATACATATATATGTAAGAATGTAGGTATGTATGCAAGAGCATAATATATCTTTAAGCTCTGTGATAGAGAACAAGAGAATGTTTTTTGTTTTCCCTTTATACTTATCCAACGCATCATAAAAAACACAAAATTGTTGTTTAACCAGTCTTTGCACATATTCTTATTTCATTCTTTAATGCAAAAACACGAACACTCTCAATCTCGACATTTACATTTATTTATCAACAGAACTATAAACAAATTTTACATTTCATTTTAGAATGCTAGTGCAAAATAAAACTTTATGCTCTTTCAGTTGTGAGATTTTTACAAAAATTTTATTTCTCAAAAATGTCCATGTGCATGAAAAAAAGTTTTTCTTATTATCTCAATATTGTGCGAAAATAAAAAACATCAATAATAGTATCATGCAAGAATGAATAAAGCAAACTTTTTTTGTTTGCTTTTGTACACGAATGGAAGATAACAAAACAATTTTTTCGTTTTTTATGTGCGTGAATGTTAAGTGAATGAATATTTGGAACCCTGGTATATAAGAGCAATACTTGTACCAAATATCGATAGTAATATCGATATCTTAACATAGTAATGAGTTATCTGCGTTTAAGTAATTTTCGGAAGGACACCTTGTATGGGACCAATTATGAACCGATCGCAACAAAATAATCAAAGTAATATCTTAATGAGCAATATTTATACCATGTTTTATATGGATATCCTAATTTGGTAATGTGTTATGAACCGATCCACAGTGGGGCAGAATGGAAATTTTTTGGAAATAAATCTGGCATTTCTAAACGGCTGATCCGATCGGGATAAAATTTGGCGTGAGCGTAGCCAAGGAGTATTCCAGTTTAAGTTTTGAAGATGAACCCCAGGGACGGAGCTGTGGCGGCTCAAAGTAGGGTACCTACGACATGTAAAATTTTTAAACTCGTGCCATTTTTTTGTTTTTCACCCAAATACAAAGATGTTTATATTTTGTGAAAGCGCTCGACGAGATCTTGAAAAAACATGCTTGGACATACTACTTATCTCTTATAATATCCGAGTTATAGGCATTTAAAAATTTAGTGATACAAAATTTACCATACCTTGGTCCGCCTTTTTTGAATACCGGGCGTAATTTTGGACCAAATGGACTCAATTTTTTCTTGTTAGTTAGACAACAAAATTTCCAAAAACATACAAAAAAATTCAGATCAATATCATTTACAGATCCAAAAATATACGTTTTTTAATGGGATCAGAAAACTGAAAGCAGTTTTGGAAACCTCAATATGTTTTCCATTTACTCCAAAAGTATTTTCCCAGCCCTGAAAGATATGTGGACCCTATGGGCAAAAATGTAAAAAATCCCATTTTTGGGATTTTCATTCCTATTTTTAGGAATTGCGGGACCTTTTTAATTTTTTTTTGCATTTTCTTATTTGAAATGACAAATTTAACAAGCGTTGAAGATTTCATTGAGTTTTGTTCATAAATAAAGATTTTGTCATATATTACATATTTGTTAAATTTCTAAAACTATGATTTATATCAAAATTTTAATAGGGTCGCAGATAGCTACAACAATTTAGTCCATGTTTATCCCTTAATATCTTTTTTTAGTTAGATATGGAAATTCTCGACCCTTTACAAAAAATTTCAAGCCAATATCTCAATTACATTCAAAAATATGTTCATTTAAACCTGTGTCCTTTAATTTCATCTTTTTCATATTTTAGTATTAAGTATGACAGAACAAACATTTGGTGTTGAATAAAATATTTGGACAATTTTTAAAAATTATTTAGTTAATTATTTAATTTAAGACTATAACATTGTATATACAATAAAAAAATATAATTTTATTATGAGCCACGCACAACAACACCTAAATCACCCCACACAAACCACCTTTCCCGCCCACCGAAATATAAAACACAATTTAATACAATTTCATCAGTTAGTATAATAGCTTTTTTTATTTGAACTGTTTATCTCAAACATAAAATAATCTGTCATAACGGTATACATATCCATAAGGTAATATAAGTCCTTTAAATCTTCCTCGTTTTGAGATGATAGAGTTTCATAACAAATCCATCTTTTTCGCATAGTTGAAAGAACAAGA
Organism: Lucilia cuprina; assembly: GCF_022045245.1. Lineage (NCBI taxonomy): Eukaryota > Metazoa > Arthropoda > Insecta > Diptera > Calliphoridae > Lucilia > Lucilia cuprina. The sequence goes on from NC_060949.1 coordinate 1,362,629, forward strand.
TCAGAAGATAGAAGTAAACTATTAAAAATATCTTCATTCTGTGATTGCCTGGAGCATTTTCTTGAGCTGAAAAGTTGAACATGCTTAAAATCTCGATTCCTCGCTTCCTGGGCTTCTTCTGTTAACTCTCCAAGTGGAAGAATATTCGATTCAATTATTATTTGACCATGACACAATACTTTGTGTACTGTTGGTGTTAGTTCCCTCCATGGATACAGAGATACAAGTAATTTAGAAATTTCAGATGTATATTCCCCAAATCGATTTCCATTAATTATATGTTTACTATTCAGTGCCATTAAAATAGTGTTAACTCTTCGAAGCAACTCCTTGTCGATTCCAGTTATTTTTGAAGTAATTTCAAAATCACGAAAAAACCTTCTCGCCGTATTACCGTCATTTGTACTACCGCAACTTGGAAGTGGTTTGTCGATGTTTAATCCCATCTGAACTTGGATGGATTCTGCTTTTTTCCGCAGCTCTCAGTTCTTTCAATTCTTCATTATTTTTTGTTGATTTAGTAAGATTCACTGGCACACTTCTACATTTGAGGTCGTATGCTATGTGTAAAAAGTAATCCAAAAATCGTATTCTGGCATGAAGTGGTGAAATTCCGAAAGACAGGACTTCTTCATTAATACTTCTGCTTTTTTTTATGAATTGAATTGCGACTTTTTCTCATTACATATTGAGCATCTCCAGAAGGAAGAAGTTTCTGTTATGGCATTGCTGACCTTTCCATCAATCATTGTTAAGCTTAGCTGATATGATACGTTAATAGAGAATTCCTTTATTTTTATGCAAATGGGCTCCAGTGCATTTATTTCATCTTTTAAATATTCCACTAAATCGTTTGTTGTTTTCTTTGACTCCTTTATATATTCAAATCCAATGGGTCTACAAAAATTTTTTGAACCCGGAGTTGTATTGATCCATATATCTTCAAATGAATTTCCGATGCTTGACGATGATGGATTAAGGGAATATGAACGAATTCGTAATGGCGCTAATGATGACATAAATACAATTTTGTAGTCTGCTAATGTCCGACTTCCACAAGCTTGTTTGTATTCTGAAACCTTTCACAATAATATTTGTATGCATATGAGCAATATCGATATCTTAATTTAGTAATGAGTTATGCGCGTTTAAGTGATTTTCGGGTCGGGACGTTGTATGGGAGCTATGACGAATTAAGGACCGATCGAAGAAACCTTTCAGAGATGAAGCTCTTGTGTAGAAACGAATACATCAGACTTTGTAAAAAATGCTTATTATTTCGAGGTTGTTTCAAATTTTGATTCATAACATTACCCGATATGAACCGATTTTGCTCATTTTCAATACTAAACTGCTTAGGATAACAGTAAATATTTTCGGTGAATTTGGTTGATGTTCGGATTAGTTTTAACGTGAGCGTGTTTTAGGCAGACAGACGGACATAGCTAAATCGACTCAGAATTTCATAGGGACGAAGAATATATATACTTTGTCTGGTATCAGATGAATATTTCTTGGTGTTACACACGGAATGACAAAGTTATATATACCCTCTACACCACTGATGGTGGTGGAGGGTATAAAAAACTAATTTATCTGTTTTGAGATATATAGCGATGCTTTAGAAAAATATGTTTTCTCATGGATATATATAATTAATACGGATTTTGGAAAATACCTGAACGAGCAATTCAAAAAATACAACATAGGATATTTTGGAAAACACTTTCTTTATTTATTTCGCGGCGCATCAGTTGTTTTCATTTTCCTTAGAAAATTAATTAGATTTATACTAATCTGTCTTTCAAATTTGGTCTAGAAATTACAATTTTACTTTCAGTTTGAAATTTAATTTTTTGTACTTAGTTTACTCCTAAAAAATTTCATAAAAATCGGAAAGCCAAATATAACCTAATTCGGTTTTTCATACACACATGTAAGTACCTCAAATGATTAAACTGAAAATATTAATGTAAGGATGGATAGGATTTGATGGCCACAAAAGGTGAGTGAGGATCCATTATTCACGGTGTCAGATTAACTGGTGGTGGTGTTTTGATTTAAAGCAATATAATTTGAAACACATAGGACTATTTGCTAAATCCTAAGCCAATAGAAGTAAAATGCTTTTACACATAAGTACAACCAGTACAGGTACAATATTATTTATAATTGGCCAGAATAAAAAATTATTCATAAAATAAAACTAATTACGACCAGATATCTTTCCTGTCTTAGCAGTAATTTCATTATAAATACGGCCGTAAATGTATATTAGTAAGAAAATGGCGTTTTGATTATAAGGTATTGATATTTCATTATGTCGCGAATTCATAAAATATTTTATAAATGGAGTTTGACATCTTCGGTTTTGTGAGAGAATTGGTTTTTATGGAGTTTCTTTTGTAGTCGCATGTCCTGCTCCTTTCTTTAATGGGGAGTATGATGTCAAGAGACCCATCTTTTGAAACTGATGTCTTCCGATCCGGATTTTAGAATTTTTGCAAAACATATGTTTTTTCTCATCTATGTAAATATTGAAATTACTTTTCATGTGATCTGGAAAAGAGTGTCTTCATTATTCACAGTGGAGCATAATCACATCAGTCCGGACAAATCGGTAAAAAATTTTACATAGGCGTAGTTAAGGAGCATTTTAATTTACATTACCTTGAACATTAATTTTAAACGGTTAACATTTTTGTGTTTTCATCCGATTTAAAAGATTTATATGTTTTCTGAAAAATTTTTTAAATTCAAACATATTGCATTACTTTAGACCAATTTTCTTTCTTTAATTCTCGGGCGTAATTTTGAACTGATTTCTTCTTTCAATTAGATAATTTTCAATCACATGCAAATTTCATTTCAATATCTCTAGTGGTCTCAAAAATAAGCGATAATGAATTAAAAAAAATATCTAAAAAGTGCAAAGGCTAAAAAAATTATTTGGTACATGCTCTCTCGCGTCAAACTAAGTGACCAAAAAGCTCATAAAGGAAAAGTTCTAAGTGTTCTTTCAAACCTAAAATAAATAATGAAAAAAAAAATAAATAAATTTAATTTTTCAAAAACAGAACAATTTTTAATAAATATTTGTCTTTTGTAAAGATTGAGGAAATAGCTATCTAAACTATTTGGAACAAAAAGAAACACATGTTTTAAAAAACTTTCAAAATTTGACCCACTGTAACTCTGAAAGTCCTTGATCGATCTTGTAGAAAAATTGTGTCTAAACTTCTATCCAATAGGACTAACATTTGTTGAAATTTTATCGGAAGACATCGGTTTCAAAAGTTGTGCTTTTTAAAGATTAAGGAACTCATTACATATAATATGTTTCTTGAATTTCCTAAAACTAAAATTAGTATCATAATTTTGTAAGTATATGTAAAATAAAATTATTTTTTAAATATTAGGTACAATTTAATCCAAATGTAACACATGGTTATATATGTTAAGCAAGAAATAGTCAATATCTCAATTTGAAAAATATACCCATTTTAATATAAGTCCTTCAAAAACTCTGTACATTTTTATTTAGAAAGTGAAAAAAGATGTATAAAAATATTTTATACTAAAAAAGTACAAAATCTTCGATTTTTAAATTGAAAATCGTTCATTTTCAATCCAATAATGCCCTCGGTTTCAAAAGTTGTGCATGAAATTAACCCTAACTATCATACGATATTAAATGATTTATATTCATGATATATGGAATGAATCTTTTGATCTAGTTCTCCAAATATGGACCACTTTTTTGTAGGAATACTTCTCAATCGATTCAAATTAATGTACTGAACACGAGAAAAATAAAAAAATATTTTTTTTTTGAAAAGTGCCTCAGTTCTCTATATGTTTAAAAATGGTATTTGTAATCTTTTCCTAAAAATTTCATAACTTGATCTTATCGAAAATTTATTATAACTTTTTTAAAGTATTTCTGGTCCGCAAAACTATATTAAATGTATTTTAAATAGTATATAAAACTCAAATACCATAAATGCATTACAAAAATTTATTTTTCCCGTAATCAATTCAAAATTGTGAAATTTTCAAGACCTATTTCAAAAAAAAATTGGACATATTTTATTTTCACAATTTATACTGAGGTCAGAATTTTCCATTGCTGGCAGAAAAATCGATTGAGAGGTATTTATACATTTATAAAATCGCCGACGGCGGCGTTATCGTCCTTAATTTTTAATAAAAACAAAACAAACATTTATTTTATTATTTTTTGTATAAAATTTATATTTTATTTATTAGTTTTATTTATATTAATTTTACTTATTTTATTTATTTTCCTTATAATAATATTTAATATTTTTTAATAATTTATAATATGCATCATTTATTTAATTTAACGCCAAAATCAATACTGACCTCTATTCTTTTAAACCATTGGCGGCCAAACATGCCCTTGCCGGCAATGTGTTATTCCCTACAAACATTTTCTATTGCGGAAGTTACCCGTGTGAAACTTCCAAACGTGCTAAAAGCTCGCCAGCGATGTTGCGGAAGTATAAGAATTCTTGTCACCAGTCGGGAAGAACTGATGCCGAGCTGGGAAACGTCTAAGAGTAACGTGGAAGATACTTCTGGAAGACCCACAGAAGAAACTTGTGGATGACTCTTGGAAGTAAGGTATTGCCAAAGACTCTTCTAGATGTAACTAGAAAGTCACTTCTTGAAGTGTCTACTTAGTATCATCTAGAAGTGTTCCTATCTTATCTTCTAGAAGATGAATTTTCCCTTCTTCTAGAAGAAGAGTATTCTCGTCTTCTAGAATATGAGTTTTCTCTTATTCTAGAAGATGAGTTTTCTCTTCTTCTATTTGTATACTCAACAAAATAAAATCTATAAAAATAAATCTAAATAAAATGAAATTTTATAGTTTTTATTGAAATAATTA
>NC_060949.1:1367643-1369680 GCF_022045245.1 Lucilia cuprina
AATTCAATTAAAGAAAATAATGAAATAATAATAAAATAATAAAAAATAATAAAATTCTAACTAACAATCAATTCAATATAATTCAGTTCTTAATGCTAATTTGGACATAGAAGTTTCCTTAGCCTTTAGAAATCTGTCTTTATAACACCATTCTGAAAATATATAGGTCTACATCTTGTAGATGAATGAGTTGTATTGTTAAAGAACATGATAACTTTATAAATTTTCTCCTCTACGCTGTCAGTTTCCCTATCAGGATCGTGTCTTAATAACATAATATGTTCATTCATCGTGTTGTGAAGACGTTCCACATCTGCGTTTGACGTATGGTTATTGTTGGAAACAAAATGAATTTGTATTTTTCTTTAGGAGTGCTTTAAAACCAAGCTCATTGTCAGTTATAATTTTGTCAATATTGCCCACTATGCTCAAATATTGTATGAGAGCCCTCTTAAATTCCACCCAAGATCTTTTTTGCCTGTTCAAATTTAGAAAATTTATCAATAATTGTTAGAAATAAATTCTTCTAAAGGCTATAAAATTCATCTTTGTGGACAACTTGTCCAGGTCTATCAGGTGTCTCGGTTGACTTAACTTTTGTTTAATAAGATTACGGTCATACTTCTCTATATAACAGATATGACAGTTATTTACAAATTGTTGAATTCGAAATTTCAGTTTTGGATGGAATATCCTAACTTTTAGTTGCTGAAAGTTTTCGTTTATGCCTCGATGATTATTTCTTAAGTGTTCATCTTCAACGTATTTACAAAGATAATTTTCGTCCATAATAATTATTTGGTATCTATAAAAGTTGAGAGGATATTTGCTATACTGAAGAAAATTAATACTTAATATATACCAAAAATGTCGTACATTGTACGAATGGTTAGTTGTTTCGCACCACGAAACATTGTACGAAATATTTTAGTATAATGCAAAATATTCTTAAAAAAATTAATTTACATAAATTGAAAAAAGGGAATTTTTATTCATTAAATTTTATAAAAATGTTGTAGTTTTATTTAATCATAATATAATTAATATCATTATGTTTAATTTCGCTAAAATTTAAAAAAAAATATTACGAAAGGTTTTCATACTTTCGTAAAAATAGAAAAGGGTTTTATTAAATAATATTTCGCATTATACACGAAATTTTTGTAAATATTACGAAAATAGAAGTTACGAAATTTTTTTTCGTAAAGTTGAGCATGGACTATTTTCAGTGTAGTCCCTATCGTGTGGCCTGGTGGTGTATGAATTAAATTTACTTGAGGTTGCAAACGTGATAAGGCATCAGCGTTTCCATTGTTTATTCCACGTTTAAAAACAATGTCATAGTCGTATTCCTCAAGTTTTACCAATTTTGAATTGGGTTCCTTGATGGAAAATAGTCATTGTAGCAGTTGGTGATTAGTTTTGATAACAAATTTCCTTCCAAAAAGATATGGCCGGAAATATGTCACAGCCCATACTACATCTAGCAATTTTCAATTGTACTATAATTTATCTCATGTTGATTCAAAGTTCATAACAAACTGGGTGGTTGTCTTGCGAAAGTACGGCACCAAAAGAAAAGTTATTGGCGTCTGTGTTTAGTAAAAATTGTTTCTTAAAATCGGGGTATACTAATATAGGGTCATTAACAAGCATTTTCTTTAAGGTTTGAAAACTTTCCACTTATTCAGGATCAGATAAATCTACTTTGGCATCTTTTTTCAGGATTTTCGACTTGTACTAATTTCAAGGAACCTGAAATATACTTACTTCTCTTTCAATTGCTGTGGAGACCAGGAAAATAAATATAAAAAGGTGTTTGTTCGTGTTGTATTTCAGTTTTTATTTGTTTAGTTAATTGTATAATTCTTGTATTTTATTATTTTTTGTAAATATATATGTATATATTTATATGTGTGTGTGTGGGAACCACTGTTCTTTTTTTTAATTTCGTTTTAATGTTTTCTTTGTTAGTGTAGATGTTTGTTTAATTGTTTTGTTTTTTAATAAACGTTGGTTGTTGTTTTTTTAAATTGT
>NC_060949.1:1369780-1398673 GCF_022045245.1 Lucilia cuprina
TAATTACACTATTTTTCTATGAACATTAAATTCAATAACTCATTTAAGTTTAACAATGAATAATTAAAACTAAACATGACTGGACAAAACACAAAACATCACTGAACTAAGCAAAATTTCTGCATTATTTACATATTTACATACATACATACATACATACATACATACATACATACATACATACATACATACATACATACATCAACACATTTTTACATCATAATGTGCATCAATACATACATTCCTTCCGTTATTCATTTATAATACTAATAATATGAATAACACAAATATGTACAAACATATAATTTTTTGCAGTGCAAAGCACACATATTTTCATTTATATTCTCTTTTATATTTTGTACTACAACATATGCGTTTTAAAAATTCTCTTTCTGGCCACCGCGGTTTTAAACTTCGTCTTTATATGTATGTTATTTTAATGATTCTTTATGGTATTTCTTTACATACCGTTTTATGATTACTTGACAACAATTAAACAATATTTGGTAATAAAACGTACCCTTAGTAAGAATTAAATGATTATTTATTAACCTTACTTTTACCTTGTGGGTATGTAAAAAGGGACAAGATTGTGCATGCTCAATTGCATAGCAACATGTTTTTAAATAAAATACAAAAACTGATCGTTGATAATTATCACTACTTGCTTCTCTTACGTACACATTTAATGTATGTGAGAAAGTAGCAATATTGACTACTGGGCATTAATAAGTACTGGGCATTCATAAGTACTTGGCATTAATAAATGATGTACATATAATATTAATATGTCTTGTTGTGATGCAGAACTTATATTAATATGCATCTACATTTAATATTGGTATTCATATGTTATTACGTATAACTTGACTCTACGAGGAAATTTTATTCATTTTTATTTCGTTTAATATATTTATACTGATTACAATTAAACTGTTTGAAGTTCACAATTCTCTCTATGTTTATTTAATTTTGAAATAGAATGAATATATTAATCCTCGGAAAGGATTAATAGATGTAAAGGACTTTATAATTTCTCAAGGTATGAGAAATTCTTTATTACTTTTTTAAATGCTTGAAGGCTCTTTTCACACAACGTTATAACGGATTGTTATGTTTCGTTAAGTTTAATACATAGTAAATAAACTAAATATAGTTTAGTTTTGTAAATAAGTTAACTATGTATATAAACTAGGGTTTACAAACGTATTTAAATTCTAATAGAACAAAAGGGAAAAGCTTACAAACTAATAATTCATTTTTATATAAATTCAATTAAAGAAAATAATGAAATAATAATAAAATAATAACAAATAATAAAATTCTAACTAACAATCAATTCAATATAATTCAGTTCTTAATGCTAATTTGGACATGGCGCCCCTCATTGCACTTGGGCAATTAGTTGTTTGTGTGGGACTGAAAATATATAGGTCTACATCTTGTAGATGAATGAGTTGTATTGTTAAAGAACATGATAACTTTATAAATTTTCTCCTCTACGCTGTCAGTTTCCCTATCAGGATCGTGTCTTAATAACATAATATGTTCATTCATCGTGTTGTGAAGACGTTCCACATCTGCGTTTGACGTATGGTTATTGTTGGAAACAAAATGAATTTGTATTTTTCTTTAGGAGTGCTTTAAAACCAAGCTCATTGTCAGTTATAATTTTGTCAATATTGCCCACTATGCTCAAATATTGTATGAGAGCCCTCTTAAATTCCACCCAAGATCTTTTTTGCCTGTTCAAATTTAGAAAATTTATCAATAATTGTTAGAAATAAATTCTTCTAAAGGCTATAAAATTCATCTTTGTGGACAACTTGTCCAGGTCTATCAGGTGTCTCGGTTGACTTAACTTTTGTTTAATAAGATTACGGTCATACTTCTCTATATAACAGATATGACAGTTATTTACAAATTGTTGAATTCGAAATTTCAGTTTTGGATGGAATATCCTAACTTTTAGTTGCTGAAAGTTTTCGTTTATGCCTCGATGATTATTTCTTAAGTGTTCATCTTCAACGTATTTACAAAGATAATTTTCGTCCATAATAATTATTTGGTATCTATAAAAGTTGAGAGGATATTTGCTATACTGAAGAAAATTAATACTTAATATATACCAAAAATGTCGTACATTGTACGAATGGTTAGTTGTTTCGCACCACGAAACATTGTACGAAATATTTTAGTATAATGCAAAATATTCTTAAAAAAATTAATTTACATAAATTGAAAAAAGGGAATTTTTATTCATTAAATTTTATAAAAATGTTGTAGTTTTATTTAATCATTAATATAATTAATATCATTATGTTTAATTTCGCTAAAATTTAAAAAAAAATATTACGAAAGGTTTTCATACTTTCGTAAAAATAGAAAAGGGTTTTATTAAATAATATTTCGCATTATACACGAAATTTTTGTAAATATTACGAAAATAGAAGTTACGAAATTTTTTTTCGTAAAGTTGAGCATGGACTATTTTCAGTGTAGTCCCTATCGTGTGGCTGGTGGTGTATGAATTAAATTTACTTGAGGTTGCAAACGTGATAAGGCATCAGCGTTTCCATTGTTTATTCCACGTTTAAAAACAATGTCATAGTCGTATTCCTCAAGTTTTACCAATTTTGAATTGGGTTCCTTGATGGAAAATAGTCATTGTAGCAGTTGGTGATTAGTTTTGATAACAAATTTCCTTCCAAAAAGATATGGCCGGAAATATGTCACAGCCCATACTACATCTAGCAATTTTCAATTGTACTATAATTTATCTCATGTTGATTCAAAGTTCATAACAAACTGGGTGGTTGTCTTGCGAAAGTACGGCACCAAAAGAAAAGTTATTGGCGTCTGTGTTTAGTAAAAATTGTTTCTTAAAATCGGGGTATACTAATATAGGGTCATTAACAAGCATTTTCTTTAAGGTTTGAAAACTTTCCACTTATTCAGGATCAGATAAATCTACTTTGGCATCTTTTTTCAGGATTTTCGACTTGTACTAATTTCAAGGAACCTGAAATATACTTACTTCTCTTTCAATTGCTGTGGAGACCAGGAAAATAAATATAAAAAGGTGTTTGTTCGTGTTGTATTTCAGTTTTTATTTGTTTAGTTAATTGTATAATTCTTGTATTTTATTATTTTTTGTAAATATATATGTATATATTTATATGTGTGTGTGTGGGAACCACTGTTCTTTTTTTTAATTTCGTTTTAATGTTTTCTTTGTTAGTGTAGATGTTTGTTTAATTGTTTTGTTTTTTAATAAACGTTGGTTGTTGTTTTTTTAAATTGTTTTATTTAAATGTTTGGTTTTGTTTTTTTTTTGTTATTTAAGTTTTTATGGCCGCTGGCGCTCGGATAAAGTCGAAGACTGTCTTCTTCTTCTGTTTAACCGCGTAAGCGCGGCTTGGGTCGTGCTTACACCGCCGCAGAATTTGTGGCCGATGCGGCTCAGTCGAGGTCGATCAAGTCGTTACCAGATCGATCCTCGACATCTCGCCCCTCCTGCACTGGTGCAAGATTCAAGGCGCCAGCTGTCCTACGGCAGAGACGATTCTTTGCACCAGCTCTTGGGCATCTGGAGCAGCACCAGTTCTACTACGTATGTTACGTTGACGACGACGTAACGGTTGTTGAAGGCTACGTTGTGTGGTTGTTTGACGACGACGTTGCACAGTGGTATAGGAAAAAAAAGAGGGAAATAATTCGGTAACTTCTAAACGGTTAATCCGATTTTAATGAAATTTGGTATGCACAAAGAGGAGGTGTTGTCGAATTTGGACCTTATAGGCCAACCAGGGGCCCGGCGGGGGGTCCTCAAATTAGGACACCTCGGCTATGTTAAATTTTTAAAACGATCCTATTTCTTCATTTGAGTTCCGATTTAAAAAAAATTTCGTATATAGAATCTCCTCATCGAGCACTATAAAAAATGTCGTCATAGCAGTAAATTATCTCTTATAGTTTAGGAGATATTCGCATTTGAAAATTAAAATTTTAAAATTTTTACCGTTCTTACTTTAGTTTTTTGATAATAGCGGGTCCAAATATTCCCGATTTTCGCCATTTCTTTTTTTATTCGCTTAACAACAAGTTTATATATCAAGCAGTGAAAGAATTATGTAAAACTCATGACTGAGTCCAAAGTTATAGGCATTTTAATTTAAAAAATTAAAAAAAGGCGATTTTTTGCCATTTTTTTGGGAAAAAAGTATCTTTTTCTTTTTAAGTTATCTAAAAAGTTTCTAAGAAGATGTATATCGAATTTATACTTTTTGAAAAGCTGACTTTACATAAAATACGATAAATGAAACAAAACCTAAAAATTTTTGATACCGAGGGGACCAGGTCCATCCAAAAAACCCTATTTTTTATAGAAAATTCAATTTTGAGCAAAAATTCTCAAATCGCATAGTCGATATCAAATTATAGTGACCTGTTTTATATGACCCAATATGTTCTTAATCATTTTGTAACGGGTTTCGATAACCCCGTCCCTGGTATGGATATAATAGGCAAAAAACCAAAAAATCCCATTTTTGGGATTTTTTAAAACTTTTTTGGGAATTCCGGGATTTCTAAAAAAATATTCATAAATAAAATTTTTATTGCAATTTGAAAAATTTGTATCTTCGCAAAAACTGAATAAAAAACATTTTTTAATTTTTTTTAAAAAAGTATTCCGCGAATTTTTTAATTTTCAAAAATTATATACAGTTTTGAAAAATAGACAAAATTACCTTTCCATTGATATATAACATGCCTACCTAATGTTTTTAAGTGACAAATTAATTAGGGAAAACTCAACATCTTTTAGAAAATTTACCTAGCACTATTATTTTCATCCATAACGTTAACTCTTAAATTTGTTACATATATTAAAAAATTATCAGGTATTATTTTTTAAACTGTAATGATTTTTACCCCTATAGGTCACTTTAATAGGTAGCTTATTAAAGTGACCTATTGAGGAAAAATTCATTACATAAGGATACGTTAGACATATTAGGTAGAATATCATAACCCTTTAAAAAATAATTTAATTTAAGTACCTGTAATTAATATATAAGACAGGTTTATATCTGTTTGTAATTATTTGTAATTTTCTAACCATGGCGATCGTACTAAAAAAAAGATTTGTGCTCCATTTTATTTGAACACTCTTCAGCTCCTTTTCAAGATAAAGTGAACTTCTTATTGAAATATATTGAAACTGCACATAAATATAAAGTGGATAAAACTGATATATGTAAAATTGAAAATTTTATAAAATCAGTTGATATAAAACTGAAGAGTGTTCGGTATTCCATTGCTAAATTTCGATCGAAATTTTCTGATTGGCTGGATGAATGTGTAGAAGTTGCTATTTGCGTATCAACTGTTGGTGCTCCCTGTAAGCAGTATGAGGATTTGAGCTAAAAATCTAAAAGGAAAAGGTTATCAACTTCACTAGAAACCTTATCTAACGAAGAAGTTTCGGACACTTTTAAAGCAATGTTAAGAAAAGAAAAACAGCCTTTGGATGCCATAAAAATTGCAAATATTCTTCCAACCGCATCACCAAGACGACTGAAAAGAATTGTAAAGAGTATACCCACACCATCATCTGATACAACGTTCACTGAGGAAGAAGCTATTGCGCTTATGTTGCAGCTGGGATTAAGTCGTGATAACTACATAACGTTAAGAAAGGCGCTATCTGAAAAAGGAGTGGATGTTTTACCATCATATAACAAAATAAATGAAAAGAAGAAAAGCATTATACCACCTCCTATTGAAATAACTGATCGGAAGGCTGTTATTGGACTCGGCGCTCTACTCGAAAATACTGCTTTAAGGATTGCTTCTGACTTTTCTTCAGACCAACTAAAAAAAATAAATTCTTGTGATCTTCAACTCATTTGTAAGTGGGGATGTGATGGATTATCAGCACTCTCGGAATATAAACAAATCAACACAAGTGAATCATCTTCCGAGTATAAAAGTGTATTTATGGCATCGCTAGTTCCATTAAGAATTCGAAAGTATGCTGATAGCGATTCTCCATCAACCAGTTTCGATGATATTTGGAAGAATTCGACTCCAGGTTCCAAAGCTTTTTGTAGGCCAATAAGCTTTGAGTATATAAAGGAATCCAAAACAACAACGCAAGATTTGATAAATCGTATTGAAGCAGAAATTAAAAACTTGGAACCTATAACAATCGAAATAGAAAATTATTCGTTTAACATGTCCTATGATTTAAAACTTACAATGATTGATGGGAAAGTTGGAAATGCCATTACAGGAACATCATCTACTTGGTACTGCTACATATGTGGTGATAAAAAATCAGAATTTTCGAATATTTCCAAGCAAAGATCAATAAATGAGGAAACATTACAATTTGGAATATCCCCCCTACATGCTCGCATACGATTTCTGGAACATTTTCTACATTTAGCATATGATTTAAAGTACAGAAGCATACCGGAAAATGCAAACAAAAGTGCAAATAACAATAAGGAGTTAATGGAAATGAGAGCCAGTGAGAAACGAGGAATTTAAAAAGCGGATGGGATTAAATATTGATAAACCACTCACAGGATATGGAAGCACAAACGATGGTAATACCGCTAGACGTTTTTTTTAAACATTTTGAAACTACTTCCGAAATAACCGGAATTAGTATGGATTTACTGCAAAAGGTCAATATTATTCTAATGGCGATAAATAGCAAGCATAAAGTGAACGCAACAAAATTTGGAGAGTATTCTAAAAAAGTTTCTAAATTACTTTTGGAATTATATCCCTGGAAAGAAATGACACCTACAGTTCACAAGATATTATGTCATGGAAAGGTCATCATAGAACATAATATTCTGCCTTTAGGAGAGCTTACAGAAGAACCCCAAGAATCGAGGAATAGAGACTTTAAGCATATTCATCAGTTTAGCTCAAGGAAGTGTTCTAGGCAGTCTCAAAATGAAGATATTTTTAATAATCTGATTCTATCTTCTGATCCTATTTTATCTACTATAAGGAAACGTTGGATTTGCTACAAAACGTTAGCATTTGAAAATATTCATGAATTTAAAGATTTACTTTATCTTTTAGATATGGACTACTGTGATACCGATTATTTTACAAAATTATATTAATTTATAAAAAAAATAAATAAAGACTATTTTTATATAAAATAAATACTTGTTAATTTTTTTTAGGGATAAAGAATAAAAGATTAATCGTAAAAAGTGGCTGTAAAAATTCATAAAAATTTAGGTAGTAAAACATGCCTAACAAATGTATGGATGAAAATAATAGTACTAGGTAAATTCTCTAAAAGATGTTGAGTTTTCCCTAATTAATTTGTCACTTAAAAAACATTAGGTAGGCATGTTATATATCAATGGAAAGGTAATTTTGTCTATCTTTCAAAACTGTATATAATTTTTGAAAATTAAAAAATTCGCGGAATACTTTTTTTAAAAAAATTAAAAAATGTTTTTTATTCAGTTTTTGCGAAGATACAAATTTTTCAAATTGCAATAAAAATTTTATTTATGAATATTTTTTGATGAAATTTTACAGTTAGGTAGATTTTTTTACTCAAAATCTAAAATTAAATAAAAAGTTCGAATTTTCTTATTAGAAATCCCGGAATTCCCAAAAAAGTTTTAAAAAATCCCAAAAATGGGATTTTTTGGTTTTTTGCCTATTATATCCATACCAGGGACGGGGTTATCGAAACCCGTTACAAAATGATTAAGAACATATTGGGTCATATAAAACAGGTCACTATAATTTGATATCGACTATGCGATTTGAGAATTTTTTGCTCAAAATTGAATTTTCTATAAAAAATAGGGTTTTTTGGATGGACCTGGTCCCCTCGGTATCAAAAATTTTTAGGTTTTGTTTCATTTATCGTATTTTATGTAAAGTCAGCTTTTCAAAAAGTATAAATTCTATATACATCTTCTTAGAAACTTTTTAGATAACTTAAAAAGAAAAAGATACTTTTTTCCCAAAAAAATGGCAAAAAATCGCCTTTTTTTAATTTTTTAAATTAAAATGCCTATAACTTTGGACTCAGTCATGATTTTTACATAATTCTTTCACTGCTTGATATATAAACTTGTTGTTAAGCGAATAAAAAAAGAAATGGCGAAAATCGGGAATATTTGGACCCGCTATTATCAAAAAACTAAAGTAAGAACGGTAAAAATTTTAAAATTTTAATTTTCAAATGCGAATATCTCCTAAACTATAAGAGATAATTTACTGCTATGACGACATTTTTTATAGTGCTCGATAAGGAGATTCTATATACGAAATTTTTTTTAAATCGGAACTCAAATGAAGAAATAGGATCGTTTTAAAAATTTAACATAGCCGAGGTGTCCTAATTTGAGGACCCCCCGCCGGGCCCCTGGTTGGCCTATAAGGTCCAAATTCAAAACCTAAACTCGACAACACCTCCTCTTTGTGCATACCAAATTTCATTAAAATCGGATTAACAGTTTAGAATTTACGGAATTATTTCCCTCTTTTTTTTTCCTATACCACTGTGCGTTGGGGTTGTTGACGTCCTTGAGGTGATTGTTGTTGTCGACGACGACGTTGTAGTTGTCTGCAACGCCTTGTTTGTTGTTGTTGGCGACGTTGTGTTGGTTGCTGTTGCCGAAGTTGTGGTTGTTGTTGACGAATTGGTGGTTGTTGTTGCTGAAGTCGTGGTTGTTGACGAGGCTGTAGTTGTCGTTGACGACGTGATTGCTGTCGACGTTGATTTTGTTCCGGATGTAACATAGTATGATGAAGATCTCCACACTCCTGGTAGGCTTCCATTGACGTACATCTTCTAATTAGATGCGTCCGGGCAAAGCAGTTACTGCAGTATCGATGTACCCGAACTACGTATTTTCTATGCTTTACGGTCATCTGTTTAAACTGCTTGCAGAAGCGAAGAGGGTGGTAGCGGAAGCAGACCAGGCACATTTCTGGAACTGATCCATTTGCCAAAGGAAAAGAAGAACAAAACAAAGCAGCAGTAATGGGTTCGCTAACACAAATTTGAACAATTAGAACAGAACATATAGGACATACAGAACATACAATCCTAGTCAATCTACTGACTTATCACATTGGTCTGGTAACGGTTCCAGACGCTGCTCGGACGTCAGATACGCGAACGCGTTTATCTTTTCCAGTATGGACTAATTCAACTCGTCCCATTTTCCACTCATTTGGAGGTAGGAGCTCATCCTTTATGACTACAAAGTCATCTTTCTGCAAATCCCGCTGTGGGGTTTTCCATTTGTAACGCTTGTGAAGTTCATGAAGATATTCCGTCTTCCAGCGTTGACTAAGACGATGATGAAAGGCCTTAAGCCGCTCCCATCGGTTTATTACTTATCAATAAATTCTCTGAAGGAAGTTCAGGGGCGAACATCAATGGAGCTCCTCTTAAAATGTGACCAGGAGTTAGGGCTTGTAAATCTTCAGGATCCTCGGACATTGGGGAAAGAGGTCTGGAGGTCGGGTTAATAGAGTCAAAAACTCTTTAAAGTTAAACTTTTGGTTGCCGGCTATTTTCTGAAAGTGAATCTTAAAACCTCCCAAAGACCTCCCATATGTGGAGCACTAGGTGGAATGAACTTCCACTCAAAACCATGGACTGCATATTTTTTATTTATATCTTCTGCCGATTTTCGCAAAAATAAGAGAGATTCTTTTCGCAACGATCTACTGGCGCCGAGAATATTTGTGCCATTATCGGACCCGTAAACCGTGCGAAAGCTGCTAAAAACGCGTCGGAGGATAAGCTAGAGCACGCTTCCAAATGTATAGCTTTTGTTGAAAAGCAAACAAAGATACAAGCGTATTCTTTCATATAAGGAGAGTTTCGCAAGTTACCTGATTTTATCTGAAAAGGTCCCGCAAAATCAACACCCGCATAAGTGAATGGTAAAGAAAAGGAGCATCTTTCCGGGGGCAGAGCTGCCATAATCTGAGACTTGAGCTTTTGCTAATAACGGACGCACACTAAACAATGGTGAACACATTTTTTAACAGTTCTTTTAAGTCCTGGTATATAGAATTGACTTTGAATTGCATTCATCATTAGGGAAATGTCAGCATGCAACAGAGTTTTATGAGTAAAGTCAAGAAACATTCTGCAGAAGTTAGACGAGTTTGGAATAATGAAAGGGTACCTTTTATCATAGGTTAGGTATGAATTGGCTAATCTACCGTTAACTCTCATAGTTCCATTCGAATCCAGAAATGGGTTCAAAGTGAGAATAAAACTTTTCATTGAAATTAGATTCGCGTCAGAGAGCTGACTATACTCCTGGGGATAATAAACTCGTTGAGTTAGTTTGATCAGCATAACTTTTGATTCTTTAAGCTCCCTAAGGCTAAGAGTCAAACTA
The DNA here is from genome assembly GCF_022045245.1 of Lucilia cuprina. Taxonomy (NCBI): domain Eukaryota; kingdom Metazoa; phylum Arthropoda; class Insecta; order Diptera; family Calliphoridae; genus Lucilia; species Lucilia cuprina. The sequence goes on from NC_060949.1 coordinate 1,380,205, forward strand.
GAATTCTGAACCTTTAAACCTCTCTTCCTGTTAGCGTTAATAAACCTGAGCACGTAAGCTGTAACAGCAAGAGCTCGAGGATAAGAGGAGAATCTATCGATTAGACTGTTGTCAGCCGGTGTTAAAAAACAAACTGAAATCCTCCTTTTTCCGGAAGAACTTCAGGTAGAGAACTATATTTGGGCCAATTTGCTTGAAAATCCAAGAGCCACATTGGTCCATAACACCACAATGGGTTGTTAACAAGATCTTGCGGTTTACAACCGCGAGTGCCAAGATCAGCTGGGTTGTGATCCGTTCAGTGATGCCAATTGTAGGGAAAATTCCCTTTTTGTAGGGATTTTTTGCAAAAAATTATGTTGTAGGGAAAAAGGGACAGATTTTTTATTTTATGCTCATTTGTAGGGATTTTTTATTAATTTACCTTTTTACTACTATGGAAACAAAAATTTGTGTAAAACTATTAAATTATTCTCTAAAAATATTTATAAAATTCGTATTTTCTTATCATTAATGTTTTAAAAGTTATGCATTGTTTTTTTAGTGTATTTTCATAATTATTTATGTAACTGAGGTGTTAATACTGTAGAAATAACACACATATGGCATCTCTAATCCAAAGTTTGACAGGTGCTCTCTTGAAATTTGTATTTTTATTTGTTTTGCAAATTTTAAATTAACGAATGAAAAAAAGTTTTGAAAAATTAAAAGTTATAATTGATTTATACATTTTGAAGTTAAATTAAATTATATTCTGTTAGCCTATTCTATTTTTTATTCTGCTATTTTGTGAATCAATGTGTTTACATTGCGCCAAGAAACATCAAATATAATATAAACAATTATATTATGTAGGTTTTCATCCATACGCAGCATTCGTATTTTGTTGTTGTTTTCTAGGTAAGTTTTCTAATTGGTTCCAAATTGTGTAGAATACAAATTCAAAATCTTACTTAAATTTTAGAAGAATTGTATTGGCAAACTTCTTACATTCAATATTGTTACAAACGAACACGTACATTATTCTTTTCCTACATTGCCGTAAGTGTAATTGTAAATATTGAGTTTCTTTATGTTAACTTATATTTATGAAATATTTCAGAAATATGTCGTCTTCTGATTCATCTTCTGACGATGCTCTCACCCTAAAAAGCAAATACAGAAAACAGCGTTTTTGTCAAATTTGGTTAAAAGATGAACGATTCAATGGGTGGTTGGAAGAGGTCAAAGATGACGGCTATAAATGTAGATGTACAGCTTGTGGTAAATATTTAAATTGTGGAAAATCCGATTTTATTAAACATGCGGAAACAAAACAGCATAAGAAAAATGTTTTAAAAGTAAAAAACACAAAGCCAATGCAGTCGTTTTTTGAAAAGCGAAAAACTCCCGATATAGACAATAGTGTAACAAATTTTGAAGTTAAATTAAGCCTTTTTTTTGCAGAGCACAATGTTGCTCTTCAAGTTATAGACCATTTGGTACCACTTTTGAAACAAATTGCACCAGATTCAAATATTATTCAAAATTTCCAATTAGGAAGAACCAAATGTACTCAAATAATAAGAAATGTTTTGGCTAAGCAAGAAAATGTTAATTTAATAACTAAACTTAAAACAAACAAATTCTCTGTTCTTATCAACGAAAGTACTGATGTTGCTTTAAAAAAATCTATGTGTGTTTTGGTTCGCTACTTTGACGATGAAGAGGAAAAAACTTTTGTAAAATTATTGGACTTAATTCCTGTGGATATTGATTGCACCGCTGAAGCCATTTATAGCAAATTTAAAGAATGCATATTAAAAAACAATATTCCCTTCGAAAACATTATTGGACTTTGTTGCGATGGTGCTCACGTAATGGTAGGCCGCAACAATTCATTCACCTCAAGACTTTTGAAAGACAACGAAAACATAATAACGGTGAAATGTATTTGCCATTCAGCAGCTATAATAGCCAACAAAGCTTGTCTTATGCTACCAAGAGCTTCAGACAACATATTAATTGAATTAAATAATGAATTTAATAAGGCATATTTACTTTTTCTTAAATACGTTCTAAATTATTTTAATACATTAAATGCTCTTTTTCAATCAAAACAAGTAGGAAAGTATAGTCGGGCATGGCCGACCATATAATACCCTACACCATGAGTATATTTTTAAAATTTTTACTTTTTATAAAATTTTTATTTTTTATAAAGAAAGTTTTATGTTGAATATTACCAATAATTCCAAAATATTTAAGCGATTTATTGATAAAAAAACTAAAATTTCTAAATGAGGCTTTATATAGGTCAAATGTGGACCGATCCTCGGTTAATTTGGGAAAAGGATATATTTCGAAATAACAGTTATTTTTGTTGAGTTTCATTGCGATACAAATGGTTACAAGTCAATTTTAGACGTTTAAGTCATTTTTTGAAGGGGGGTTTGTATGGGGGCTAGGGTCAAATATAGGCCGATCCTTACGAAAATCTGCAGTGTCATTTATACTTGTATAAAACTTATTTGTGCCAATTTTTAAAGAGATAGCAGAATATTTGACGTAATTATGGCATAAAAAGTTCAAATCGGGAGGTACGGTTGTATGGGGGATATGTGAAATAATGGACCGATTTCAACCATTTTCAATAGGCTACGTCCCTGTGCCAAAAAACATGCTTGGTCCAAATTTCATCAAATTATCTTGAAAATTGCGGCCTGTACCTTGCGCACAAGGTTTACATGGACAGCCAGCCAGCCAGCCGGACGGACGGACGGACATGTCTTAATCGACTCAAAAAATGATTCTGAATCGATCGGTATACTTTAAGGTGGGTATTGGACCAATATTTTTGTATGTTACAAACATCAGCACAAACGTATAATACCCTACCCACTATAGTGGTGTAGGGTATAAAAAGTGTTAATCCATATTCTTCATTCAGAATCACAAAAAATTTTTTTAAAAATTGGACAAAACTTTATAAAAAAGGATGATTTGAAAACAGATTGTAATTTAAGCACGATGGATATTTGCCTGCCAACTGAAGACATATACGTCGGTCATGAATGCGAAGAGTTTTTACAAACTTTTTCGAAATCCTCTGTCCGAGAGATAAAATTAAATTGTCTGAAATTTTATAAAGTAGCTCTTGAAGAAATTCAACATAGGCTACCATTAAAAGAAAATTAAATTTTTAAAGAAATGGAGTTTTTAAATCCCCAACTGGCCATTGGAGGAGGCAATAAAAACAATTTTAAATTTAAATTACTATGCCAAAAGTTCAACATTGATATTAACTCCCTGAATGAAGAATGGATAACTTTAGAATATAATTTTTCGAAGAGAGAAAAACAAAATTTACGTTCTTTAGACATAGAATCATTTTGGTCAAATATTTGCAAATCTAAGGATTTTAATAATCAACTATTATTCCCAAATTTTTCTAAACTAATAAAAATTATTCTAAGCCTTCCACATGCAAATGCAGATGCCGAAAGAATTTTTTCATTGGTTACAGATATACGCACCAAAAAGCGTAATAAATTAAGCAATGCAAATTTAAATTCAATGTGCATCTTAAGATCGTACTTACAGTCAAGTGATTTAAACTGTATTAGTTTTAACTGCTCTCCTAGTCATTTTAGTAAAATGAAATCAGAAGATCTCTACAATTAAATATGTATTTATTATATGTTCTAAAAAGACTGTTAATTTTAATTTTTCATTTTTTATAATGTACAAATTTACTTTTTGTATGAAAACTTTGTTAATTTGTATTTTTTATGTTATTTATTCTGTTTTATAAATGTACCTGATGGAATTAATGTACAAATTAATTTTAATTAATAAAAATCCTTTTTTAGAAAAAAAAACTAATATATATTGAGAATTCCATTATTTTTTGGTGTAGGGAAAAAATGTAGGGACAATTTTTTCTGGCGTAGGGAAAAAAAGGATTTTTTTACTTGGTGTAGGGATTTTCCAAAATGTCATCTGGCAACACTGGATCCGTTGGAACGTGATTCCAACTGGCATTACCAACATTTTCTATAATCTGAGTTGTTCTGTTAGCTACATACGTTTTCCAGACTGATGGAGGTTTTTGTAGCCAAGTTAAAACAATGGTTGAGTCTGACCATAAGTAAAGCTTTGGGCTGCAGAATGGAAGGTCCGTAAGTACTTGCTTTACGAGTCTAGAAAGCAGAAGAGCTCCGCATAACTTATCCGTTGCAAGGGCGCAACTTTACTTTTAGCAGAAAGCAGATGTGAATACCGAATACCAGAGTTCTCGGATACCACATATAGTGTAGCGCAATAAGCTTGCTCAGAAGCGTCACAAAATCCATGTATTTGGATATTATATTGAGGATGGTAGTGGATCCATCTTGGAATTTCAATGGATTCGATAGTAGGGAAACTATCAACAAATATGTTCCATTTATCAAGAAATTGTGGTTTGACCTCGTCATCCCAACCGACCCCGTCTTGCCATAATTCTTGTAAAAGAATCTTGGCTTGAATAATAATAGGCGTAAGCCATCCTGCGGGATCGAAAAGTTTAGCAACAGCAGAGAGAATCTGCCTTTTTGTTGCCCATGATGTCGAATTTAATTGTTCTACTTTATAAGTGAAGGAATCATTTATAGCATTCCAACGAATTCTTAAAGTTTTTGTTGAACTTGATTCAAAGAGCTTCAAAAATTCTGTGTTCAAAAAATCATCAGATGATATCTGAGACAACAAATCTGGATTACCTTTTTTAATGGGAACCCTGCTGATTTTAAAGTATCAATCAGCTGTTTTTGAGCTTCCATTGCCGATGACAATGAATGGACTCCGGATAATATGTCGTCAACATATGTCTCTTTTTTCAAAATTCTTGCACTATCTTTTCTGAATCTGATGCTAATTGTAGAAGGGTCCTAATTGCCAAATAAGGTGCACATGCTATACCGAAAGTTACCGTTGTCAACTCAAAATCTTCAATTGGACTTGAAATATTTTTCGGAAACAAAATCTTTTGATACGAACGATCAGATTCATGAAGTAATATTTGGCGATACATTTTCTCAATGTCTCCATACTTATATAAACGCCAATTTAGAATGATTGTCATTAAATCTGCCTGTAAGGTTGGTCCGACGTGGAGAACGTCATTTAATGACCTTGAACTTTTCGTCTTTCGTGATCCGTTGAAAACGATACGAACTTTTGTTGACGCACTTTCAGGTCCAAAAACCGCATGATGTGGCAAATAATATGAAAAGAACTTTCCATTAATACAAATTTCTTTAGAATTTGATTTTCTCATGTGACCGAGAGAAATATATTCATTCAAGATGTCATTATAAACTTGCATCAGGTCTAAAAACCGCATGATGTGGCAAATAATATGAAAAGAACTTTCAATTAATACAAATTTCTTGAGAATTTGATTTCCTCATGTGACCGAGAGAAATATATTCATTCAAGATGTCATTATAAACTTGCATATGCGTGTCATGTTTTTCAAGCATTTGTTCAATATGTAAATATTGCTCCTTTGCCAAATATCGAGACGCTTGCAAAAACTCAGAATCTGGGAATTCACTTTTAAACGGAAGTTTAACATATACATATCTACCATCGCACAGTGGGGCAGAATGGAAGTTTTTTGTAAATAAATCTGGCATTTCTAAACGGCTGATCCGATCGGGATAAAATTTAGCGTGAGCGTAGCTGAGGAGTATTCGAGTTTAAGTTTTGAAGATGAACCCCAGGGACGGAGCTGTGGCGGCTCAAAGTAGGGTACCTACGACATGTAAAATTTTCAAACTCGTGCCATTTTTTTGTTTTTCACCCAAATACAAAGATGCTTGAACATACTACTTATCTTTTATAATATCCGAGTTATAGGCATTTAAAAATTTAGTGATACAAAATTTACCATACCTTGGTCCGCCTTTTTTTGAATACCGGGCGTAATTTTGGACCAAATGACGTAATTTTATTAGTTAGACAACAAAATATCCAATAATATACAAAAAATTTCAGATCAATATCATTTACAGATCCAAAAATATACGTTTTTTAATTTAAAAATTCAAAAAATTTTAGATTTTTGCCGTTTTTTGCCCAAAATGTGTCTTAACTCTTTTATTAACAAAATAAAATTTTCTTTAAGATCATATAACAATTTTATAGTTTTCTAAAAGGTATCTTCACGCAGAACGCTTTGGTGTAAAAAACTTGTCCTATTTTTTGAAAATGTTGCCACTGCGTCCTTCCGAATATGACCTATTTTTTTATCAAAACTTCAACTTTGGGCGACATGTTCTAAAATCCCAAAGCTGGGATCAGAAAACTTAAAGCAGTTTTGGAAACCTCAATATGTTTTCTATTTACTCAAAAAGTATTTTCCCAGCCCTGAAAGAAATGTGGACCCTATGGGCAAAAATGTAAAAAATCCCATTTTTGGGATTTTCATTCCTATTTTTGGGAATTGCGGGATGCCCTTTGACCTTTTCAATTTTTTTCCATTTTCTTATTTGAAATGACAAATTTAACAAGCGTTGAAGATTTCATTGAGTTTTGTTCATAAATAAAGATTTTGTCATATATTACATATTTGTTAAATTTCTAAAACTATGATTTATATCAAAATATTAATAGGGTCGCAAATAGCTACAACAATTTAGTACATATTTATCCCTTAATATCTTTTTTTAGTTAGATATGGATATTCTCGACCCTTTACAAAAAAAATTTCAAGCCAATATCTCAATTACATTCAAAAATATGTTCATTTAAACCTGTGTCCTTTATTTCATCTTTTTCATATTTTAGTATTAAATATGACATTTTCTTATTTGAAATGACAAATTTAACAAGCGTTGAAGATTTCATTGAGTTTTGTTCATAAATAAAGATTTTGTCATATATTACATATTTGTTAAATTTCTAAAACTATGATTTATATCAAAATTTTAATAGGGTCACAGATAGCTACAACAATTTAGTCCATATTTATTCCTTTATTATCTTTTTTTAGTTAGATATGGATATTCTCGACCCTTTACAAAAAATTTCAAACCAATATCTCAATTACATTAAAAGATATGTTCATTTAAACCTGTGTCCTTTAATTTCATCTTTTTCATATTTTAGTATTAAGTATGACAGAACATACATTTGGTGTTGAATAAAATATTTGGACAATTTTTAAAAATTATTTAGTTAATTATTTTATTAAAGACTATAACATTGTATATACAATAAAAAAATATAATTTTATTATGAGCCACGCACAACAACACCTAAATCACCCCACACAAACCACCTTTCCTGCCCACCGAAATATAAGACACAATTTAATACAATATCATCAGTTAATATAATAGCTTTTTTTTGAACATGCTTAAAATCTCGATTCCTCGCTTCTTGAGCTTCTTCTGTTAACTCTCCAAGTGGAAGAATATTCGATTCAATTATTATTTGACCATGACACAATACTTTGTGTACTGTTGCACAGTGGTATAGGAAAAAAAAAGAGGGAAATAATTCGGTAACTTCTAAACGGTTAATCCGATTTTAATGAAATTTGGTATGCACAAAAAGGAGGTGTTGTCGAATTTGGACCTTATAGGCCAACCAGGGTCCCGGCGGGGGGTCTTCAAATTAGGACACCTCGGCTATGTTAAATTTTTAAAACGATCTTATTTCTTCATTTGAGTTCCGATTTAAAAAAAATTTCGTATATAGAATCTTCTCATCGAGCACTATAAAAAACGTCGTCGTAGCAGTAAATTATCTCTTATAGTTTAGGAGATATTCGCATTTGAAAATTAAAATTTTAAAATTTTTACCGTCCTTACTTTAGTTTTTTGATAATAGCGGGTCCAAATATTCCCGATTTTCGCCATTTTTTTTATTCGCTTAACAACAAGTCTATATATCAAGCAGTGAAAGAATTATGTAAAAATCATGACTGAGTCCAAAGTTATAGGCATTTTAATTTAAAAAATTAAAAAAGGCGATTTTTTGCCATTTTTTGGGGAAAAAAGTATCTTTTTCTTTTTAAGTTATCTAAAAAGTTTCTAAGAAGATGTATATAGAATTTATACTTTTTGAAAAGCTGACTTTACATAAAATACGATAAATGAAACAAAACCTAAAAATTTTGATACCGAGGGGACCAGATCCATCCAAAAAAACCCTATATTTTTTATATAAAATTCAATTTTGAGGAAAAATTCTCAAATCGCATAGTCGATATCAAATTATAGTGACCTGTTTTATATGACCCAATATGTTCTTAATCATTTTGTAACGGGTTTCGATAACCCCGCCCCTGGTATGGATATAATAGGCAAAAAACCAAAAAATCCCATTTTTGGTATTTTTAAAACTTTTTTGGGAATTCCGGGATTTCTAATAAGAAAATTCGAAATTTTTATTTAATTTTGGATTTTGAGTAAAAAAATCTACCTAACTGTAAAATTTCATCAAAAAATATTCATAAATAAAATTTTTATTGCAATTTGAAAAATTTTTATCTTCGCAAAAACTGAATAAAAAACATTTTTTAATTTTTTTTAAAAAAGTATTCCGCGAATTTTTTTAATTTTCAAAAATTATATACAGTTTTGAAAAATAGACAAAATTACCTTTCCATTGATATATAACATGCCTACCTAATGTTTTTTAAGTGACAAATTAATTAGGGAAAACTCAACATCTTTTAGAGAATTTACCTAGTACTATTATTTTCATCCATACATTTGTTAGGCATGTTTTACTACCTAAATTTTTATGAATTTTTACAGCCACTTTTTACGATTAATCTTTTATTCTTTATCCCTAAAGAAAATTAACAAGTATTTATTTTATATAAAAATAGTCTTTATTTATTTTTTTTTTTATAAATTAATATAATTTTGTAAAATAATCGGTATCACAGTAGTCCATATCTAAAAGATAAAGTAAATCTTTAAATTCATGAATATTTTCAAATGCTAACGTTTTGTAGCAAATCCAACGTTTCCTTATAGTAGATAATACAGGATCAGAAGATAGAATCAGATTATTAAAAATATCTTCATTTTGAGACTGCCTAGAACACTTCCTTAAGCTAAACTGATGAATATGCTTAAAGTCTCTATTCCTCGATTCTTGGGGTTCTTCTGTAAGCTCTCCTAAAGGCAGAATATTATGTTCTATGATGACCTTTCCATGACATAATATCTTGTGAACTGTAGGTGTCATTTCTTTCCAGGGATATAATTCCAAAAGTAATTTAGAAACTTTTGTAGAATACTCTCCAAATTTTGTTGCGTTCACTTTATGCTTGCTATTTATCGCCATTAGAATAATATTGACCTTTTGCAGTAAATCCATACTAATTCCGGTTATTTCGGAAGTAGTTTCAAAATGTTTAAAAAAACGTCTAGCGGTATTACCATCGTTTGTGCTTCCATATCCTGTGAGTGGTTTATCAATATTTAATCCCATCCGCTTTTTAAATTCCTCTTGAATTCTTCGTTTCTCACTGGCTCTCATTTCCATTAACTCCTTATTGTTATTTGCACTTTTGTTTGCATTTTCCGGTATGCTTCTGTACTTTAAATCATATGCTAAATGTAGAAAATGTTCCAGAAATCGTATGCGAGCATGTAGGGGGGATATTCCAAATTGTAATGTTTCCTCATTTATTGATCTTTGCTTGGAAATATTCGAAAATTCTGATTTTTTATCACCACATATGTAGCAGTACCAAGTAGATGATGTTCCTGTAATGGCATTTCCAACTTTCCCATCAATCATTGTAAGTTTTAAATCATAGGACATGTTAAACGAATAATTTTCTATTTCGATTGTTATAGGTTCCAAGTTTTTAATTTCTGCTTCAATACGATTTATCAAATCTTGCGTTGTTGTTTTGGATTCCTTTATATACTCAAAGCTTATTGGCCTACAAAAAGCTTTGGATCCTGGAGTCGAATTCTTCCAAATATCATCGAAACTGGTTGATGGAGAATCGCTGTCAGCATACTTTCGAATTCTTAATGGAACTAGCGATGCCATAAATACACTTTTATACTCGGAAGATGATTCACTTGTGTTGATTTGTTTATATTCCGAGAGTGCTGATAATCCATCACAAAAATAGTCTTTATATTTTTTTTTATAAATTAATATAATTTTGTAAAATAATCGGTATCACAGTAGTCCATATCTAAAAGATAAAGTAAATCTTTAAATTCATGAATATTTTCAAATGCTAACGTTTTGTAGCAAATCCAACGTTTCCTTATAGTAGATAAAACAGGATCAGAAGATAGAATCAGATTATTAAAAATATCTTCATTTTGAGACTGCCTAGAACACTTCCTTGAGCTAAACTGATGAATATGCTTAAAGTCTCTATTCCTCGATTCTTGGGGTTCTTCTGTAAGCTCTCCTAAAGGCAGAATATTATGTTCTATGATGACCTTTCCATGACATAATATCTTGTGAACTGTAGGTGTCATTTCTTTCCAGGGATATAATTCCAAAAGTAATTTAGAAACTTTTGTAGAATACTCTCCAAATTTTGTTGCGTTCACTTTATGCTTGCTATTTATCGCCATTAGAATAATATTGACCTTTTGCAGTAAAACCATACTAATTCCGGTTATTTCGGAAGTAGTTTCAAAATGTTTAAAAAAACGTCTAGCGGTATTACCATCGTTTGTGCTTCCATATCCTGTGAGTGGTTTATCAATATTTAATCCCATCCGCTTTTTAAATTCCTCTTGAATTCTTCGTTTCTCACTGGCTCTCATTTCCATTAACTCCTTATTGTTATTTGCACTTTTGTTTGCATTTTCCGGTATGCTTCTGTACTTTAAATCAAATGCTAAATGTAGAAAATGTTCCAGAAATCGTATGCGAGCATGTAGGGGGGATATTCCAAATTGTAATGTTTCCTCATTTATTGATCTTTGCTTGGAAATATTCGAAAATTCTGATTTTTTATCACCACATATGTAGCAGTACCAAGTAGATGATGTTCCTGTAATGGCATTTCCAACTTTCCCATCAATCATTGTAAGTTTTAAATCATAGGACATGTTAAACGAATAATTTTCTATTTCGATTGTTATAGGTTCCAAGTTTTTAATATCTGCTTCAATACGATTTATCAAATCTTGCGTTGTTGTTTTGGATTCCTTTATATACTCAAAGCTTATTGGCCTACAAAAAGCTTTGGATCCTGGAGTCGAATTCTTCCAAATATCATCGAAACTGGTTGATGGAGAATCGCTGTCAGCATACTTTCGAATTCTTAATGGAACTAGCGATGCCATAAATACACTTTTATACTCGGAAGATGATTCACTTGTGTTGATTTGTTTATATTCCGAGAGTGCTGATAATCCATCACATCCCCACTTACAAATGAGTTGAAGATCACAAGAATTTATTTTTTTTAGTTGGTCTGAAGAAAAGTCAGAAGCAATCCTTAAAGCAGTATTTTCGAGTAGAGCGCCGAGTCCAATAACAGCCTTCCGATCAGTTATTTCAATAGGAGGTGGTATAATGCTTTTCTTCTTTTCATTTATTTTGTCATATGATGGTAAAACATCCACTCCTTTTTCAGATAGCGCCTTTCTTAACGTTATGTAGTTATCACGACTTAATCCCAGCTGCAACATAAGCGCAATAGCTTCTTCCTCAGTGAACGTTGTATCAGATGATGGTATACTCTTTACAATTCTTTTCAGTCGTCTTGGTGATGCGGTTGGAAGAATATTTGCAATTTTTATGGCATCCAAAGGCTGTTTTTCTTTTCTTAACATTGCTTTAAAAGTGTCCGAAACTTCTTCGTTAGATAAGGTTTCTAGTGAAGTTGATAACCTTTTCCTCTTAGATTTTGAGCTCAAATCCTCATACTGCTTACAGGGAGCACCAACAGTTGATACGCAAATAGCAACTTCTACACATTCATCCAGCCAATCAGAAAATTTCGATCGAAATTTAGCAATGGAATACCGAACACTCTTCAGTTTTATATCAACTGATTTTATAAAATTTTCAATTTTACATATATCAGTTTTATCCACTTTATTTTTATGTGCAGTTTCAATATATTTCAATAAGAAGTTCACTTTATCTTGAAAAGGAGCTGAAGAGTGTTCAAATAAAATGGAGCACAAATCATTTTTTTAGTACGATCGCCATGGTTAGAAAATTACAAATAATTACAAACAGATATAAACCTGTCTTATATATTAATTACAGGTACTTAAATTAAATTATTTTTTAAAGGGTTTTGATATTCTACCTAATATGTCTAACGTATCCTTATGTAATGAATTTTTCCTCAATAGGTCACTTTAATAAGCTACCTATTAAAGTGACCTATAGGGGTAAAAATCATTACAGTTTAAAAAATAATACCTGAAAATTTTTTAATATATGTAACAAATTTAAGAGTTAACGTTATGGATGAAAATAATAGTGCTAGGTAAATTTTCTAAAAGATGTTGAGTTTTCCCTAATTAATTTGTCACTTAAAAAACATTAGGTAGGCATGTTATATATCAATGGAAAGGTAATTTTGTCTATTTTTCAAAACTGTATATAATTTTTGAAAATTAAAAAATTCGCGGAATACTTTTTTTAAAAAAATTAAAAAATGTTTTTTATTCAGTTTTTGCGAAGATACAAATTTTTCAAATTGCAATAACAATTTTATTTATGAAAATTTTTTGATGAAATTTTACAGTTAGGTAGATTTTTTTTACTCAAAATCTAAAATTAAATAAAAAGTTCGAATTTTCTTATTAGAAATCCCGGAATTCCCAAAAAAGTTTTAAAAATCCAAAAATGGGATTTTTTGGTTTTTTGCCTATTATATCCATACCAGGGGCGGGGTTATCGAAACCCGTTACAAAATGATTAAGAACATATTGGGTCATATAAAACAGGTCACTATAATTTGATATCGACTATGCGATTTGAGAATTTTTGCTCAAAATTGAATTTTCTATAAAAAATAGGGTTTTTTGGATGGACCTGGTCCCCTCGGTATCAAAAATTTTTAGGTTTTGTTTCATTTATCGTATTTTATGTTTTATGCTTTTCAAAAAGTATAAATTCTATATACATCTTCTTAGAAACTTTTTAGATAACTTAAAAAGAAAAAGATACTTTTTTCCCCAAAAAATGGCAAAAAATCGCCTTTTTTAATTTTTTAAATTAAAATGCCTATAACTTTGGACTCAGTCATGATTTTTACATAATTCTTTCACTGCTTGATATATAGACTTGTTGTTAAGCGAATAAAAAAAATGGCGAAAATCGGGAATATTTGGACCCGCTATTATCAAAAAACTAAAGTAAGGACGGTAAAAATTTTAAAATTTTAATTTTCAAATGCGAATATCTCCTAAACTATAAGAGATAATTTACTGCTACGACGACATTTTTTATAGTGCTCGATGAGAAGATTCTATATACGAATCGGAACTCAAATGAAGATCGTTTTAAAAATTTAACATAGCCGAGGTGTCCTAATTTGAGGACCCCCCGCCGGGCCCCTGGTTGGCCTATAAGGTCCAAATTCAAAACGACAACACCTCCTTTTTGTGCATACCAAATTTCATTAAAATCGGATTAACCGTTTAGAAGTTACCGAATTATTTCCCTCTTTTTTTTTCCTATACCACTGTGCACCAGTTAGAATGTCGTCTACATAAGTTTTTTTACGTAATATATTAGCTGCTTTGGGAAACTTATCATCAGAATCAGAAGCAATTTATACCAAATGTGACAGTCTTTAACTGGTAATCATTGATGGCTTCCCGAGTATTCTCTGAAACTGAGAACTGAGCCACATACATCTCGTTTAATACCATCAAGATTTATATAACGCTCACTGTAATTTCCGAGGATTAAATCGATTGAGGAAGATATATTAAAATTTGGATCAGCTAAGTCAATACCAGAAAGCTCAATTGGGTTAGGGAGTTCAAAGGAAACCGAGGGAATCATATTCGTGACTTTAGGTAAAACGATAGCCGTTACGGGTAAACGAAAATTGGATTTGTGCGAGACCAAAACTAAATCACATTCCTTTTCTGAAACTTGAGTTTGACCGCCAACTCCAATTATTTCGCAATATGATTTTCTAGATGGGATATTTAAACGATTTCGAACCCTTTCAGATAGAAAATCCCCCTCAGACCTGGGTCAATAAGAGCTCTAATCGAGTATAATTTGAGTCAATGGATCTAGAATTTGTCCTTTTTGGATCACATTTCGTGTTTTGATCGTTTTTGTTCAGACATGTTTGATTTGAGCTATTTCGAAGAGGATTAAAAGAATGCATGTGAAGTAATGTGTGGTGTTTTTTACACAATTTAAACAAGAATTTTTGCTTGTACAATTCCTTTTTCGTGTGAGATTGTGACAAAAAATTGTTACAAAACTTATTTTTGAAAATGAAATAGTGGTTGGTAACTATCTACTGGCGTTTAATGATCTATAAGTGTCTCAGATTGGCTCAAAATATCTTGGCTCTCGCATTTTTTACAAAATGAAATTAAGTTGTTGACATCAAATGCAAATCGTGTATTTAGAGAAGTAGTTTTAAATTAAATTTTAGAGAATTTTTGTAATTGGAAAGAGATTAAAAAAGAATCCTTTGTAATTGGGATTGATAAAGAGTAAAATTTGGACTAAAGTTGGAAAACCTTTGTAATTTGGATCGAAAATAGAGAAATCTAATCTAATTTGGATTGAGTGAGATAAGTCCTTTGTGATTTGGATTTAGAGAGATAAATCCATTGTAATTCGGATTGAGTAAGAGCGAAAAAGATCCTTTGTAATTTGGACCGAAAAAAGAGAAATTCTTTGTAATTTGGAATAATTTTTAAATAGATACAAGCAAAGTTGATAGGTGAGCAAAATTCCTTAAGCAGTAAGTTAAAAATTTTTTTAAAGTTTCATATAGTTTTGATTAATTATCGTCTAGTTCGATAATTTTTTCAAATGTTAAGCGTAAAAAATGTTATATTCAAATAGTTTAAATGTTATAATGTTAGTAAAAGGGAAATAATTTTCATAAATATTTGTAATTTGCTAATTTGCTCAAAATCGTTCTTTTTTATAACCACCATCAAAAAAGATGGGGTTATATTGATTTTGTCATTCCGTTTGTAACATATCGAAATATTGGTCATAGACCCACAAAATTATATATATTCTGGGTCCTTATTAAATTCTAAGACGATCTAGCCATGTCTGTCCGTCCGTCTGTCTGTTAAAAACACGATAGAGTCCGAACGGAACGAGATAGAAGATTGAAATTTTCCAAAAATAATCTATATAGGTAAGGTTTGTTTGGTATTGAAAATGGGCAACATCGGTCCTCGTTTTCGGATAGCTTCCATACAAGTGGACCCCCGAAAAACAGCTTTAATCTGCATATCTGTTTCATAAGTAAGAATACGGCGATGAAATTCGACATAAATTCTAAGATGATAAAGTTTTTCTGCGAGAGTTAGCTTTGGATGGTTAATGTAGACTGCCGTGAACATATCACGAAATGCCGGCCAGTCCTCATAACCTCCTGAAAAAAATTGTGTATCGCATGGGGGCAATTTAAGACCTGTACTTATCCGATCATTAGATGTGTTCAATGGGGCTGAATCCATGCTAACGCGAGCAATACTATCCCTTGACGTTTTTATCACATCAAGAAGTTTCGATACGGTTAAATAATACATGTCAACACATGAATCGTATTGCTCTTGAGCTGTGGCTTTAACTTCTTCACTTTGATTGGAAAGCATCAAATCTTCATATGACTTTTCTACTTTACTCCATCGAGTATCTAAATCTTTTAGTTTTACATCTATAAGTGCCTCAGATTGGGTTAAAATATTTTGGCTATCGCATTTTTTACAAAATGAAATTAAGTTTTTGGCATCAAATGCAAATCGCGTATTTAGAGAAGTCATTTTAATTTGTTATATGAAAAAAAAATTGATAAGCTTTGTAGTTTTTAATGAACTTTTAGAGAAATTCTTTGTAATTAGAAAGAGATTAAAGAAGAATCCTTTGTAATTGGGATTGATAAAGAGTAAAATTTGGACTAAAGTTGAGAAATCTTTTGTAGTTTCTATCGAAAATAGAGAAATCTATTTTAATTTGGATGGAGTTGGAGCGAAATCCTTTGTAATTTGGATTGAGAGAGATAAATCCTTTGTAATTCGGATTGAGTAAGAGAAATCCTTTGTAATTTGGATTGAGTAAGAGCGAAATCCTTTGTACTTTGGATTGAGAGAGTAATTTGGATAGAAATTGACAGATCCTTTGTAATTTAACAGAAATTTAGAGATTCTTTGTAATTTGGACCGAAAATAGAGAAATCCTTTGTAATTTGGATTAATTCTCAGATAGATACAAGCAAAATTGATAGGTGAGCAAAATTCTTTAAGCAGTAAGTTAAAATTTTTTCCAAAGTTTTGTATAGTTTTGATTAATTATCGTCGAGTTCGATAATTTTCTCAAATGTAAAGCGTAAATATTTTTTTGAATATTGATTAAATTTTCATAAAATATTGTAATTTCCTTATTACTTGCCGTAAAATCCGCAAAATTGTAAATTATAATGATTTATATTATTATATTTTTTTTATTAAGCCGATTATTAATTATTTCTTGATTTATTTCAAATCGAAGAAATTTTTTTTTATCAATTGCCGCAAATTTTTCCTTAAAATTTTAATTTTTATTTAATTTTTCTTTAAAGCAAGCGATTGCTTATAATTTTGATTTAGAATTATTTTTTAATCACTGTGCAGGTGTGTATAATTTGAAAGCAAGAGATTGCGTAATAGAAATTTTTAATTTTTTGAAAAAAAAAATAATTTTGTTTTTTGCCAATAAAATTTTACACTAAAACCACTGTACTGAATTTTCCATTTAACAACAAGCGTCACTGTAACATTTATTCAGAGTATAAATTTTGTGTGGTTTATTTGTTACTTCAAGGAGATAATTTCTCTCTTTATGCATGTATAAATGAGCACAGTGGTCACAGTGAAACAAAATAAATAGAAAAAAAATTTCTGATCATATAAAAATAAAATCTTATAATATTAGAAGAAAATTTTTGATAATTTTTTGCACTTCTTCATATAAATAATTTTTTTGGTACTTGGCAATTTGTGATAAACGGAAAATTTTGTTTATAGAAATTAAAGCGAATTAAAAATAAATTTTTGAAAAAATTTTTTGGAATGCAAATTGTCGCTTAATTAAAATTTTCGCTTGGCAATTGGTGATAAATTTAAAATAATAAATAAATTAATATTGTGGCAATAAAAATAATAAAATCATAAACTTAATAAAATAATTTTTTTAAGAAAAGGTTGCTCTTGCTATTCCACTGTGAATAAATGTTAAATGTTATTGGCAAAAAACAAAATTATATTTTTTTTTCCAAAAATTAAAAATTTCTATTACGCAATCTCTTGCTTTCAAATTTTACACACCTGCACAGTGATTAAAACTAAAATCGGTTAAAAAATAATTCTAAATCAAAATTATAAGCAATCGCTTGCTTTAAAGAAAAATTAAATAAAAATTAAAATTTTACGGAAAAATTTGCGGCAATTGATAAAAAAAATTTCTTCGATTTGAAATAAATCAAGAAATAATTAATAATCGGCTTAATAAAAAAAAAATAATAATATAAATCATTATAATTTACAATTTTGCGGATTTTACGGCAAGTAATAAGGAAATTACAATATTTTATGAAAATTTAATCAATATTCAAAAAAATATTTACGCTTTATATTTGAGAAAATTATCGAACTCGACGATAATTAATCAAAACTATACAAAACTTTGGAAAAAATTTTAACTTACTGCTTAAAGAATTTTGCTCACCTATCAATTTTGCTTGTATCTATCTGAGAATTAATCCAAATTACAAAGGATTTCTCTATTTTCGGTCCAAATTACAAAGGATCTCTAAATTTCGGTCCAAATTACAATGGATCTATCAATTTCTATCCAAATTACTCTCTCAATCCAAAGCACTAAGGATTTCGCTCTTACTCAATCCAAATTACAAAGGATTTACTCTCTCAATCCAAATTACAAAGGATTTCGCTCTTACTCAATCCGAATTACAAAGGATTTATCTCTCTCAATCCAAATTACAAAGGATTTCGCTCTAACTCCATCCAAATTAAAATAGATTTCTCTATTTTCGATAGAAACTACAAAAGATTTCTCAACTTTAGTCCAAATTTTACTCTTTATCAATCCCAATTACAAAGGATTCTTCTTTAATCTCTTTCTAATTACAAAGCATTTCTCTAAAAGTTCATTAAAAACTACAAAGCTTATCAATTTTTTTTCATATAACAAATTAAAATGACTTCTCTAAATACGCGATTTGCATTTGATGCCAAAAACTTAATTTCATTTTGTAAAAAAT
>NC_060949.1:1398773-1406100 GCF_022045245.1 Lucilia cuprina
AAAGTATTGTGTCATGGTCAAATAATAATTGAATCGAATATTCTTCCACTTGGAGAGTTAACAGAAGAAGCTCAGGAAGCGAGGAATCGAGATTTTAAGCATGTTCAAAAAAAGCTATTATATTAACTGATGATATTGTATTAAATTGTGTTTTATATTTCGGTGGGCAGGAAAGGTGGTTTGTGTGGGGTGATTTAGGTGTTGTTGTGCGTGGCTCATAATAAAATTATATTTTTTTTATTGTATATACAATGTTATTGTCTTTAATAAAATAATTAACTAAATAACTTTTAAAAATTGTCCAAATATTTTATTCAACACCAAATGTATGTTCTGTCATACTTAATACTAAAATATGAAAAAGATGAAATTAAAGGACACAGGTTTAAATGAACATATTTTTAAATGTAATTGAGATATTGACTTTTTTGTAAAGGGTCGAGAATTTCCATATCTAACTAAAAAAAGATATTAAGGGATAAATATGGACTAAATTGTTGTAGCTATCTGCGACCCTATTAAAATTTTGATATAAATCATAGTTTTAGAAATTTAACAAATATGTAATATACGACAAAATCTTTATTTATGAACAAAACTCAATGAAATCTTCAACGCTTGTTAAATTTGTCATTTCAAATAAGAAAATGTAAAAAAATGAAAAGGTCAAAGGGCATACCGCAATTCCCAAAAATAGGAATGAAAATCCCAAAAATGGGATTTTTTACATTTTTGCCCATAGGGCCCACATTTCTTTCAGGGTTGGGAAAATACTTTTGGAGTAAATAGAAAACATATTGAGGTTTCCAAAACTGCTTTCAGTTTTCTGATCCCAGTTTTGGGATTTTAGAACATGTCGCCCAAAGTTGAAGTTTTGATAAAAAATAAGTCATATTCGGAAGGACGCAGTGACAACATTTTCAAAAAAATAGGACAAGTGTTTTACGCCAAAGCGTTCTGCGTAAAGATACCTTTTAGAAAACTATAAAATTGTTATATGTTCTTAAAGAAAATTTTATTTTATTAATAAAAGAGTTAAGACACATTTTGGGCAAAAAAACGGCAAAAATCTAAAATTTTTTGAATTTTTAAATTAAAAATGTATATTTTTGGATC
This sequence comes from Lucilia cuprina, assembly GCF_022045245.1. Lineage (NCBI taxonomy): Eukaryota > Metazoa > Arthropoda > Insecta > Diptera > Calliphoridae > Lucilia > Lucilia cuprina. The sequence goes on from NC_060949.1 coordinate 1,399,890, forward strand.
TGTAAATGATATTGATCTGATATTTTTTGTATATTATTGGAAATTTTGTTGTCTAACGAACAAGAAAAAAATCAGTCCATTTGGTCCAAAATTACGCCCGGTATTCAAAAAAAGGCGGACCAAGGTATGGTAAATTTTGTATCACTAAATTTTTAAATGCCTATAACTCGGATATTATAAGAGATAAGTATGTTCCAAGCATGTTTTTTCAGAAAGTATAAAAATCTTTGTATTTGGGTGAAAAACAAAAAAATGGCACCAGTTTAAAAATTTTACATTTTACTTTGAGCCGCCACAGCTCCGTCCCTGGGGCATCTGCGGGGTTCATCTTCAAAACTTAAACTCGAATACTCCTTTGCTATGCTCACGCCAAATTCTATCCCGATCGGATCAGCCGTTTAGAAATGCCAGATTTATTTCCAAAAAATTTCCATTCTGCCCCACTGTGCATCGGACTGTCGAGAAGTTGTCTCTTTATATAGATTTTCGCAAAAGAGATCTGCTTCTGATTGATTAGATATTTGCGGAATTTCCTCTATTTCCCAGAATTTTCTTAATATTGAGCTAACACTTTCATTTTCGCTTTGTAAGTTGTCTATAGCCGTAAGTGAAATTGTGTGCAATTTCATTGGACCGTAAATGTACCAGCCATAAATAGAATTCTGAGCAATCAAATTACCTAAAACGTTTTTCTTTAGACCATCAAGTATGATGTGAGGAATTATGTCACTTCCTAGCAGCATATCTATTTGAGCAGATATTAAGAAATTGGGATCAGCTAAGAATAAGTCTCTGATGTCGGAGAGATCAGAAATTTCTATTGAACAGCTAGGCATGAAATTTGTCAAATTGGAAACAATTATGACTTTTGTTGTTAAATTGAATTCATGCCTTTGATTGTATAAAGTAATAGAACTTACTTTATTAGCATTCGCTACTACTGTACCACCCAATCCGCAGATTTCGAAATTTACATTTTCCGTAATCAGGTTTAGCCTTTTTGAAATTCTATTAGTCAGAAATGATCTTTTTGAACCATAATCTATCAGTGCTCTGACTGCAAATGGCTCACCACAGTGCAACATTTTAACAAGCGCTGTTGGATGTAAAATATCATCCTGATTAACGGTTAAATGGGCCTGAGTGTTAGTTGCATCTGTAGTTGATTTGTAATAGCATGGATTTCCTGAGAGATCAGTACTTTCTTCTGTGTATTCATTCTCAATATCTATCGGATCCGCATGTAAAGCGTTAACCGACGAATTTTTCTAAGTAATCTTTTTTTGAGAATTTAGATTATCATTTTTATTCAAATGTAACATGCTGTAATGTTTATTACCACATTGATCACATCTGTTTACACTTGTACATTCAGAAACTTTATGAACTGGTAATAAACAGTTAATACAGATTTGATTCTGTGTGACAAAATCGTTTCGTTGCTGCTTAGAGAAGTTTGAAAATTTTTGACAAAATCTTAAGTAATGATTTTTGTCACATAACTTACAAAGAGGCACCCGAAGGGCTTTGTTATTTTTCTGGTATTATTAGAATTATAATTCGTTTGATTTCCTTCATTAAGTATTCCTACTACTCTGTGTCTTTTTATTAGAAATTGCTCCATTTTAGACCATGATGGCAATATCTAGTTCGTCGTTAGAGATTGCTCCCAAAGAGCGAGGGTCTCACTAGGTAGTTTTGTCGAACAAAGGTTGTTTGTATTTTATTAATCGCTTCAGCGGATTCAGTTTTAGCAGGTGGAATATTGAAAACAGCCTTCAATTGTATATCTACAAGAACCCTTTTGTTTTCGTAGCGTGCTCGTAAAGCACCCCATTCTAACGAAAAACTTTCATTGGTCAATGGATATTTATTGACAATGGAACTTGCTTCACCCTTCCTTCTTAAGTACAATAACTTTTGTACGTCTGGCATTCTTATTTTACTGATGTAAACAGCACTGAACATGTCTCTAAATGAAGGTCACTCTTCATAGTAACCATGAAAGTCAGGTGCATCGCGGATTCTCTCATGTCCAATACATTTACCACCAAAGTTTAAACGGTCAGATCCATTTTTTACATTTTCTGCAAATAATCGACATTTTTAATGGAACCACGTGATGAAATGAGACATATTTAACTTACCAGATCTTTTTTTATATTTTAATTCGGTTAGAAGTATTTTAAGATGGGGTACAATATTAGCTACTGTTTTCTAAAAAATATAATAATTAAAAATTAATAAATTTATTTATTTATTGTTTTGAATCAATAAAAACATTACCTTTCATGAACATTTTTCCAATAACTTGGAATTAAACCGTCTATAAAGATCTGAAATTACTAAGTAATGGAGTATTTTTTAATTTATTTACAGTCACTAACGATAGAAACACCTTAACGACCCTAAACGGGATATTGCTTTTGACACTAATATTGCAATACTATTTTTTGTTTGCTCTCTTCTAATACTTAGGTTCAATATCTTGGGAACGGCATGCTAAATATTAAGAATATTAGTATCATATGATAGGTCAAAGAAAGACCTGGTGTTAATAACTAAAAAAGTACCTATAATTAGAATAATTAAATCCAAAGCTATATGAAAATTAATAAAATTGTATTTATTTAAAAAGGTGGGTTTAAAACTATCTGATTTCAATATTAAATAAATTATATGGGCAATTTCGTGTCGAGTGACCAAGTCAAAAAATAATTTATGTATAAAACAGTAGTATTAATTTCAATATAATGATTCCAGACCTAAACGCGCAAATAGTTTTAAAAATATTGAAAGTTAAGATTTAACTCAAATAAATCTAAATATGTTAAAAATGCAATGTTCATCAAATGAAAGTCGAAATGTACAACTTGAAAAAGTCTTTAAATCACACATCCGCAGAGCGAAAAATTTTCTTTCCACACTAACACTACTTCACTTTTTGTTTTTGCATTCCATGCACTGCAAGAAAAGTTTGTAAAATTTACTGTTTTTAGTATAGTGACTTCAATACTTTACAGTGTACTGTATTATAAATAACAAAAAACATTAAAATATCTGGATTTTTTATGAGTGGGATTGGAAAAAATTTAAACATTGCTCTCGGAAATGCATTTATTTGCAAATAAATAAAAGTAAAGAAATAATGGAAGATTTGGAAAAATGAAACAAATAATGGATCATTAGGTGTATAAAAATATCATCCAAGAACTTTTGGGCTCATATACAGTGCTATAAATGTCAACTAATTGAAAATATTTACGAGATAATGTTGTAAATTGGCTTGTATATCAAGAATTAACATAGTAGCGGCTGATACATTTGTGCAGCCGTTCATTCATTTTTATTGAAATTCCTATTATTTTTTACAATTAGAGTGTGAGCCAATCGGTAACAATTTGCTTGAAAATGTAAATTTTTGATAGATATGAGGTGAATAAAACTTTACTAGCTCATAGAGCTACATAAATTTTTGACAAATAAAAAGAAAAATTTGAAAATCCAAAAAATAAAATATATTATAATTTTAGTTTATAATACATTTGTGATTGTAGAAAATTCATTTTAATAATAATAAAACAATAAAAGTGTTTCTTTTTTAAAATAAATGCAGATTTTCTTGTGAAAGTTGTAACAATTGTCAAAATTTCATCAAATCCAAAAAGATTTTGTTTGGCACAGCAAAAGTGATAATATTTTTCAGCATAAGAAAATTTTATTTTACCAAAGAACTTTGCTGCCGTTTGGCACACAGCCTTACTAGAAAAATTTTTTTCAAATAAATTTTTTTAAGATTTAATTGATCATTTTTCTCTATATATTTTAAAATTAAAATAAATATTAAATATCAAACATTCTCATATGTAAAAATAACTTTCGGCAAACAAGAACTTTTCTTTATGTTTAACAACAGAGATTTCTCCATATGTAACTCCATCAAAAAACTTCCAAGCTCTCAATCTCTTAGTTTGGAAGTTACGTACGTGTGTTGGAAAATAAACCAGAGAGCTCAATTGAGAGCTCGCTGCGCTTGTATGCTTTATTCTTCTTGATATAGTTGAGTACTATCGTATGTAAATTATATTAAGAGAATTTTAATGAGAATAAAGCTGGTAAATAAAAGAAAAAACCACCACCAAAAATATTAACACTTTTGCTGTGCCAAACGAAATCTTTTTGGATTAGATGAAATTTTGATAATTGTTACTACTTTCACAAGAAAATCTGCATTTATTTTAAAAAAGAAACACTTTTATTGAAATTTTTAACATAAAAACCATTTAATTTGATTTAAAAAAATTTAATTACACGCTATAGTATTTTTTTAATGCAAATTTTAATGTTTTCATGTAAAAAAAGACATAATTATTTATTTTACATAAGCATAATATCAACAGTACGAATCAGTTTAAAGAGGAATGTCAAAAACAATCATGAAAATCCCAAATCATGTTTGTTTTCTTACCCCCCATTCTCCTCTTCCCCGCTCACCACCAATCACCGACAAACATGAAAACAGACGTCTGGGCAAACATGAAAAAAAATCATCGTGAAAATTGGGTGTAAGGCTGTGTGCCAAACGGCAGCAAAGTTCTTTGGTAAAATAAAATTTTCTTATGCTGAAAAATATTATCACTTTTGCTGTGCCAAACAAAATCTTTTTGGATTAGATGAAATTTTGACAATTGTTACTACTTTCACAAGAAAATCTGCATTTATTTTAAAAAAGAAACACTTTTATTGTTTTATTATTATTAAAATGTATTTTCTACAATCAAAAATGTATTATAAACTAAAATTATAATATATTTTATTTTTTGATTTTCAAATTTTTCTTTTTATTTGTCAAAAATTTATGTAGCTCTATGAGCTAGTAAAGTTTTATTCACCTCATATCTATCAAAAATTTACATTTTCAAGCAAATTGTTACCGATTGGCTCACACTCTAATCGTAAAAAATAATGGGAATTTTAATAAAAATGAATGAACGGCTGCACAAATGTAACAGCCGCTACTATGTTAATTCTTGATATACAAGCCAATTTACAACATTATCTCGTAAATATTTTCAATTAGTTGACATTTATAGCACTGTATATTAGCCCAAAAGTTCTTGGATGATATTTTTATACACCTAATGATCCATTATTTGTTTCATTTTTCCAAATCTTCCATTATTTCTTTACTTTTATTTATTTACAAATAAATGCATTTCCGAGAGCAATGTTTAAATTTTTTCCAATCCCACTCATAAAAAATCCAGATATTTTAATGTTTTTTGTTATTTATAATACAGTACACTGTAAAGTATTGAAGTCACTATACTAAAAACAGTAAATTTTACAAACTTTTCTTGCAGTGCATGGAATGCAAAAACAAAAAGTGAAGTAGTGTTAGTGTGGAAAGAAAATTTTTCGCTCTGCGGATGTGTGATTTAAAGACTTTTTCAAGTTGTACATTTCGACTTTCATTTGATGAACATTGCATTTTTAACATATTTAGATTTATTTGAGTTAAATCTTAACTTTCAATATTTTTAAAACTATTTGCGCGTTTAGGTCTGGAATCATTATATTGAAATTAATACTACTGTTTTACACATAAATTATTTTTTGACTTGGTCACTCGACACGAAATTACCCATATAATTTATTTAATATTGAAATCAGATAGTTTTAAACCCACCTTTTTTAAATAAATACAATTTTATTAATTTTCATATAGCTTTGGATTTTATTATTCTAATTATAGGTACTTTTTTAGTTATTAACACCAGGTCTTTCTTTGACCTATCATATGATACTAATTAGCATGCCGTTCCCAAGATATTGAACCTAAGTATTAGAAGAGAGCAAACAAAAAATAGTATTGCAATATTAGTGTCAAAAGCAATATCCCGTTTAGGGTCGTTAAGGTGTTTCTATCGTTAGTGACTGTAAATAAATTAAAAAATACTCCATGACTTAGTAATTTCAGATCTTTATAGACGGTTTAATTCCAAGTTATTGGAAAAATGTTCATGAAAGGTAATGTTTTTATTTATTCAAAACGATAAATAAATAAATTTATTAATTTTTAATTATTTTATTTTTTAGAAAACTGGTAAGTTATATATGTCTTATTTCATCACGTGGTTCCATTAAAAATGTCGATTATTTGCAGAAAATGTAAAAAATGGATCTGACCGTTTAAACTTTGGTGGTAAAT
>NC_060949.1:1406200-1513700 GCF_022045245.1 Lucilia cuprina
TGGTAATAAACAGTTAATACAGATTTGATTCTGTGTGACAAAATCGTTTCGTTGCTGCTTAGAGAAGTTTGAAAATTTTTGACAAAATCTTAAGTAATGATTTTTGTCACATAACTTACAAAGAGGCACCCGAAGGGCTTTGTTATTTTTCTGGTATTATTAGAATTATAATTCGTTTGATTTCCTTCATTAAGTATTCCTACTACTCTGTGTCTTTTTATTAGAAATTGCTCCATTTTAGACCATGATGGCAATATCTAGTTCGTCGTTAGAGATTGCTCCCAAAGAGCGAGGGTCTCACTAGGTAGTTTTGTCGAACAAAGGTTGTTTGTATTTTATTAATCGCTTCAGCGTATTCAGTTTTAGCAGGTGGAATATTGAAAACAGCCTTCAATTGTATATCTACAAGAACCCTTTTGTTTTCGTAGCGTGCTCGTAAAGCACCCCATTCTAACGAAAAACTTTCATTGGTCAATGGATATTTATTGACAATGGAACTTGCTTCACCTTTTGCCTTCCTTCTTAAGTACAATAACTTTTGTACGTCTGGCATTCTTATTTTACTGATGTAAACAGCACTGAACATGTCTCTAAATGAAGGTCACTCTTCATAGTAACCATGAAAGTCAGGTGCATCGCATGGTGGAACGTTGACACCCATATCTGGCGCTTCATAAGTCATGTTTAGTGGATGGTAACTAGATGGATCAAATGCTGAGGAATGAGAAGGACCACTGTCTCTTAGATTGTTTTCAGCGAAAGCTTTGGACATTTTTATAAAATCTATCATCTCAGCTTTGGTCTCTTGATACCTATCCGTACATTCTTCATAAGTGGATTTAGCATTCGCTTTATAATCTGGGCTGACGATTCCGTCATCAGCCATATATACACCTTCATAAGCACGGCGTAGCGACTGCCAATCCTCTTCTAGTGTTTGCAGTTTTGCCTCTAAAAGAGATTCAGTCAAATCATCACAACCTAGTCTTGAAAATTTATTGCAAACACCCATTAAATTTTCTGATTCGTGAATGAATCTAGTACATGTTTGGGAACCCATTGAACTTATCTTTTTTTACAATAAACAAAGGAATGTGACTTTTTAGTGAACCCAAAAATAATATGTAATGAAAATTACTATATGATAGTAGAAAAGTACAAAACGAACTATGTACGGAAAGTATTAAACTCTGTATGTAGGGTACCTGTAGCAAAATATTTCTAAAGTATCTGACAGTTGACACTATATAATTAAATACTAATTGAAGAATTCCAATAAAATCTACAATTTCAATATGTATCAAAACAAATCTTGAATTAAAAATGCCTATTCGAAAAATAGTAGGGTGTATTTTAATAAAGAACTTTAAAATTAACACCGAAATATATAAAATTAATTTTACTTATATAAATTATTAAAAAACAAACTCAGCGTTGTACACAATTAACTGTAACAACAATTACACTACTGATAAATAATTTTCTCTTATTTTCTTTTATGCTTTATTCCACACATCCGCAGAGCGAAAAATTTTCTTTCCACACTAACACTACTTCACTTTTTGTTTTTGCATTCCATGCACTGCAAGAAAAGTTTGTAAAATTTACTGTTTTTAGTATAGTGACTTCAATACTTTACAGTGTACTGTATTATAAATAACAAAAAACATTAAAATATCTGGATTTTTTATGAGTGGGATTGGAAAAAATTTAAACATTGCTCTCGGAAATGCATTTATTTGCAAATAAATAAAAGTAAATAAATAATGGAAGATTTAGAAAAATGAAACAAATAATGGATCATTAGGTGTATAAAAATATCATCCAAGAACTTCAGCGCTCATATACAGTGCTATAAATGTCAACTAATTGAAAATATTTACGAAATAATGTTGTAAATTGGCTTGTATATCAAGAATTAACATAGTAGCGGCTGTTACATTTGTGCAGCAGTTTATGTCGTTCATTCATCTTTATTAAAATTCCCATTATTTTTTACAATTAGAGTGTGTGCCAATCGGTAACAATTTGCTTGAAAATGTAAATTTTTGATAGATATGAGGTGAATAAAACTTTACTAGCTCATAGAGCTACATAAATTTTTGACAAATAAAAAGAAAAATTTGAAAATCCAAAAAATAAAATATTTTATAATTTTAGTTTATAATACATTTGTGATTGTAGAAAATACATTTTAATAATAATAAAACAATAAAAGTGTTTCTTTTTTAAAATAAATGCAGATTTTCTTGTGAAAGTAGTAACAATTATCAAAATTTCATCTAATCCAAAAAGATTTCGTTTGGCACAGCAAAAGTGATAATATTTTTGGTGGTGGTTTTTTCTTTTATTTACTAGCTTTATTCTCATTAAAATTCTCTTAATATAATTTACATACGATAGTACTCAACTATATCAAGAAGAATAAAGCATACAAGCGCAGCGAGCTCTCAATTGAGTTCTCTGGTTTATTTTCCAACACACGTACGTAACTTCCAAACTAAGAGATTGAGAGCTTGGAAGTTTTTTGATGGAGTTACACATGGAGAAATCTCTGTTGTTAAACATAAAGAAAAGTTCTTGTTTGCCGAAAGTTATTTTTACATATGAGAATGTTTGATATTTAATATTTATTTTAGTTTTAAAATATTTAGAGAAAAATGATCAATTAAATCTTAAAAAAATTTATTTAAAAAAAATTTTTCTGAATAAGGCGCAATTTACATGAAGACTTTTCAGACGTCTGTTTTTTCCAATTCTCTTTTGAGAATCTTCAAAAAAATCATGAACATTTATACGGTGATTTTTTACATGCAACTATGCATGTCTTTTTTTGATGTTTAATTGTATAATCCTTTTTAATTACTTACTCGTAGTAAAAATAAAATGAAATTTTTAACATAAAAACCATTTAATTTGATTTAAAAAAATTTAATTACACGCTATAGTATTTTTTTAATGCAAATTTTAATGTTTTCATGTAAAAAAAGACATAATTATTTATTTTACATAAGCATAATATCAACAGTACGAATCAGTTTAAAGAGGAATGTCAAAAACAATCATGAAAATCCCAAATCATGTTTGTTTTCTTACCCCCCATTCTCCTCTTCCCCGCTCACCACCAATCACCGACAAACATGAAAACAGACGTCTGGGCAAACATGAAAAAAAATCATCGTGAAAATTGGGTGTAAGGCTGTGTGCCAAACGGCAGCAAAGTTCTTTGGTAAAATAAAATTTTCTTATGCTGAAAAATATTATCACTTTTGCTGTGCCAAACAAAATCTTTTGGATTAGATGAAATTTTGACAATTGTTACTACTTTCACAAGAAAATCTGCATTTATTTTAAAAAAGAAACACTTTTATTGTTTTATTATTATTAAAATGTATTTTCTACAATCAAAAATGTATTATAAACTAAAATTATAATATATTTTATTTTTTGATTTTCAAATTTTTTCTTTTTATTTGTCAAAAATTTATGTAGCTCTATGAGCTAGTAAAGTTTTATTCACCTCATATCTATCAAAAATTTACATTTTCAAGCAAATTGTTACCGATTGGCTCACACTCTAATCGTAAAAAATAATGGGAATTTTAATAAAAATGAATGAACGGCTGCACAAATGTAACAGCCGCTACTATGTTAATTCTTGATATACAAGCCAATTTACAACATTATCTCGTAAATATTTTCAATTAGTTGACATTTATAGCACTGTATATTAGCCCAAAAGTTCTTGGATGATATTTTTATACACCTAATGATCCATTATTTGTTTCATTTTTCCAAATCTTCCATTATTTCTTTACTTTTATTTATTTACAAATAAATGCATTTCCGAGAGCAATGTTTAAATTTTTTCCAATCCCACTCATAAAAAATCCAGATATTTTAATGTTTTTTGTTATTTATAATACAGTACACTGTAAAGTATTGAAGTCACTATACTAAAAACAGTAAATTTTACAAACTTTTCTTGCAGTGCATGGAATGCAAAAACAAAAAGTGAAGTAGTGTTAGTGTGGAAAGAAAATTTTTCGCTCTGCGGATGTGTGATTTAAAGACTTTTTCAAGTTGTACATTTCGACTTTCATTTGATGAACATTGCATTTTTAACATATTTAGATTTATTTGAGTTAAATCTTAACTTTCAATATTTTTAAAACTATTTGCGCGTTTAGGTCTGGAATCATTATATTGAAATTAATACTACTGTTTTACACATAAATTATTTTTTGACTTGGTCACTCGACACGAAATTACCCATATAATTTATTTAATATTGAAATCAGATAGTTTTAAACCCACCTTTTTTAAATAAATACAATTTTATTAATTTTCATATAGCTTTGGATTTTATTATTCTAATTATAGGTACTTTTTTAGTTATTAACACCAGGTCTTTCTTTGACCTATCATATGATACTAATATTCTTAATATTTAGCATGCCGTTCCCAAGATATTGAACCTAAGTATTAGAAGAGAGCAAACAAAAAATAGTATTGCAATATTAGTGTCAAAAGCAATATCCCGTTTAGGGTCGTTAAGGTGTTTCTATCGTTAGTGACTGTAAATAAATTAAAAAATACTCCATGACTTAGTAATTTCAGATCTTTATAGACGGTTTAATTCCAAGTTATTGGAAAAATGTTCATGAAAGGTAATGTTTTTATTTATTCAAAACGATAAATAAATAAATTTATTAATTTTTAATTATTTTATTTTTTAGAAAACTGGTAAGTTATATATGTCTTATTTCATCACGTGGTTCCATTAAAAATGTCGATTATTTGCAGAAAATGTAAAAAATGGATCTGACCGTTTAAACTTTGGTGGTAAATGTATTGGACATGAGAGAATCCAATTTTTATTACTTCCTAAAGTATAACTGGTATTTTCAATAAATACAAAAGTATGTATATTCAACATTAATTATAAGATTATTTTGGTTTATTTCGTTGAAGGATTAATGCGTTCCATAATATAACTCTTACAATTTGATGGATTAATCATAAAATTGATGAAGAACTACAAAAATATTTTAGAGTCCAACGTTTTACAATTTTTGGAACTATACCAGTCAGCAGTTGGAATATTAATACATATTCTTTGAAAATTATCTTATTATAAGGTAATAATTCTAAATTTTTGATACATATGTACATTAGACCGACTCACTCTGTATGGAAAGCAAAAACGTGTTTTTGTTACCCCTCCCAAAATTTACCTTGCTTTGTTTTATGATGATTCCCAAAATATTTTAAGTGACCGCTGGACCAAATTAAAAAAAGGTATTTTGGAATTATTTTTTTTAAATTTTTGTTTGTTTTGAAACAAAATATCCAATACGGGGTATCGTTTAAAAGGTATTTTAAAGTCGCGTCCAATGATGTAATAATCATAAATACCGTTTGCTTATAATTGTCATATTCCAAAATATTTAAAATTGTTACATTTTTACTAAGAAAAATGAAATATATGCACAATTTTGCAAATTTTGCGCACCACTAGACTTGGCTTCAAAAAACCTTTCAAATGATACCACATACTGTATATATTGTTTAAGAAATGCTGTATAATTTAAAACAAAATAACTAAAAAGGGACTTTTTTGTAACCGGTTCAGCTCACGAACGGCCATCGATAGACTAGAAATATTTTGGAAACCATTATAAAACATAACAAAGATTTTTTTAAGCTGGATAAAATATTGAATTTAACATGAAGAATCGTGTTCCCATACGATATTTTCTTTAAAACTGTCCAGCTCACGAATGGACAACACTTAACCGAAAATATTTTGGGTAACATCATATTACATAACAGCGAATATTATGAGGGGGGTAACTCAAGCACCATTTTTTGTGAGTCGGTCTAATGTACATATATTACTTTTTTAGATTAGTTGTTAAATCAATTATATTTTCTACTATTTTAATTTCAATTAATTCAATAAAAACTATAAAATTTCATTTTATTTAGATTTATTTTTATAGATTTTATTTTGGTGAGTATACAAATAGAAGAAGAGAAAACTCATTTTCTAGAAGACGAGAATACTCATCCTCTAGAAGAAGAGAATACTCATCTTCAAGAAGAAGAGAATACTCTTCTTCTAGAAGAAGAGAAAACTCATCTTCTAGAAGAAGAGAAAACTCATCTTCTAGAAGAAGAGAAAACTCATCTTCTAGAAGATAAGATAGGAACACTTCTAGAGGATACTAGGTAGTCACTTCAAGAAGTGACTTCCTAGTCACATCTAGAAGAGTCTTTGGCAATACCTTACTTCCAAGAGTCATCTAGATGTTTCTTCTGCGGGTCTTCCAGAAGTATCTTCCAAGTTACTCTTAGACGTTCCATAGCTCGGCATCAGTTTTTCCCGACTGGTGACAAGAATTCTTATACTTCCGCAACATCGCTGGCGAGCTTCTAGCACGTTTGGAAGTTTCACACGGGTAACTTCCGCAATAGAAAATGTTTGTAGGGTAGTAACGGACAAAAAACACTGTGTATAGGAGTTGTTTAAAATTTAATATGTTCGGAAAAAAAAATTAAAATACAAAAGGTTTACTGTTCGGGCCCCACGTTGTGCGCCAATAAATCTTTTATTGTAGCATATCTAAAAATTCTGTGGAAGTTGATTCAGGCCAGTTGCATGCATTATATCCAGCCTTATCGCTCGTCGGAGGGGAGGTTCGTTGCCTGTCACTTCGTGTAAGACTCGCTACTATAAAATTTTAAACTTATGCATGCTAAATGATTAAGAGAGTTCAAGAAAAACAAGAAAATTGAATATATTAAAAGAAAACTGATAAAAACAAAATATAGACTGGATCTCAGTTGTTATTGACCCAATCACTAGCCCACCCAACCATGATTACTAAATCTATACCATACAAAAAAAATCTATTAGTAATCCCTTCTCAAAAAAAAAAAAAAACAAAACAAAAACACAGCTAAATTATATACCAAATAGTTTCAAATCAAACAGTTAATTTTAAAATTTAGCACAAAATCATTTTAATTTATTAAAAAGAAAATTACAAATTAAAAATCTTAACATATTTATTTTATAAAATAGAATTGGTTTTGAATTTCTCAATTGTAACTGAAAAAAAGGAAACAATTTGATTCGCAAAAAAAAATAAAAGCAAAAAGAACAAGAAGAAATCTCTTAAATTGAACAAAAATTTAACAATTGTTTCGACTATGTAGTCACTAACCACTATACAGTGTTACTAAAAATAATCTTTCGATGATCTTTCGATGAATACAGCATGTATTACAGCTTTAACTTTTTTTTAAGAGAGAGTTAGTGAAGTTCTCTGTAACCTAATTTTTAAACCCTTCACCTTCGCGAGATGGGTATATATAGGTTTGTCATTCCGTTTGTAATTTCTATAATATAATTTTCCGACCCTATAACGTATAATTCTTTATATCGAATCTTCAATAATTCTATTAGATATGCTTTCGAGAAGATCGCTTTTTAAAATCAGCAAAATCGGTCGGTAAATAACGGAGATATGAGCAAAAATCCGAGACAACCTCTGAAAATTTCATAAAAAAATTGTTAAAAAAGCAACAACAACACTGTATATAGAAAAAGATTTACACGTGTATGTGTAGATGTATTCAGCTGTGTATTTTTTGTATGTTTGCAATCCAAACATACAAAAAAATACCCAGCAAAAAAATATGATTTGCATTTTTTGTTAAAATAAAATAATTTTCCCTTTTGTTTTGCAAATATATTTTTTAATGAATAGAAAAAAGTATTTAAAAATTATTACCGTTTTTTTCCAAGATTATATATTAATACAAACAAAAAATAATATTATTCAATGAAATTTGGTACATGATATTCTATTGTTCCAGGGACGAACCCTATTGAAAATGGTTAAAATCGGTCCATTATTTTACCAAGCCCCCATACAACTGTATCCCCGATTAGGGCTTGTAAACTTTGTAATCAAACTACAGATCGCAATTTTGGAGATAATTCAATGAAATTTGGCACGTAATCTTCTATAGTACTGAAGACGAGGCCTATTGAAAATGGTTATCATCGGTTCATTATGGCATAATAATAATGCCAATCATTAATGATAGTTTCACATTATGGTTCTCTCCACTATTTTTTTCTCTGCGTGTGGGACCTATAACCTCTTCCAGACATACAGAAATACACTTGAAATTTCAAGAAAATCCAGGCCGTTTGGAATCGGAAATAATTATCAGAACGGGTTTTCTCATTTCTTCCGGATAATGGTTCTTGTGGTATACCGATCGATTCAGGATAATTTTTGAGGTTTATAAGGTTTTTTAATGTCGCTTGCTATGATTCAATATTTTCGAAAAATCTTTTTTTTTTTAAGACAAATTGGTTTGAGTACTGTTTTTTTTTAATATTTCTTCCCAAATTACATTGCTACTGGAGAGATTAACATCGATCAGTGTCAATCAATCGTCAAGTTGTGTTAAGATTAACGTGAAAATATAAACAAGTTCAGCTTACACGGTTTAACAAAATTCTAGAAAAAAGATACAGAAAGATTGAAAAATATAGAAATTAAAAATTCACGTAGTAGAAAAAGAATAAATACAAAGTGACAGTTTAGTGAAAAAATATTTAAATGTAACAAAACAAATATATAAGATCTTTGTTCAGAACTAAAACCAAAAGAAATGAAACCCTAAAAATAATTAAAATATAAGAAAAAAAAAAAACAATGTTGTATTTAAAATAATTGCAAAAAAATGATCAAAAACATAGAAAAGAAAGATAGAATTTAAATATTACATAGTTAAGTGTTTAGTTTTTTTATTTACCGTCGGTCAGTGTAAAGAAAGAATTTCTTGTAATTATACCCTTCACCTTCGTGAGAAGGGTATATATAAGTTTGTCATTCCGTTTGTAATTTCTATAATATAATTTTCCGACCCTATAAAGTATATATATTCTGGATCCTTATAGATAGCGGAGTCGATTAAGCCATGTCCGTCTGTCTGTCTGTCTGTCTGTCTGTTGAAATCAGTTTTTAGAGGACCCCAGATATCGGCGAGATCCGAATCTTCAATAATTCTATTAGACATGCTTTCGAGAAGATCGCTATTTAAAATCAGCAAAATCGGTCGGTAAATAACGGAGTTATGAGCAAAAATCCGAGACAACCTCTGAAAATTTCATCAAAAAATTATTATAAAAGCAACAATAACACTGTATATAGAAAAAGATGTACACGTGTGTGTGTAGATGTATTTGGTTTTATTCAGCTGTGTATTTTTTTGTATGATTGGAATCCAAACATACAAAGTATACACAGCAAAAAAAATATGATTTGCATTTTTTGTTAAAATAAAATATTTTCCCTTTTGCTTTGCAAATATATTTTTTAATGAATAGAAAAAAGTATTTAAAACGTTTTCAATTGTATGAGAGTAGATTGTGAGTTATTGTACAATAATTTTATATGCGAATAATGTAAGTTTGAAATTTAAAACTAACACAAATTTTTTCCAAGTGCTTTTTAAAACAATTTTTTTTTACAAAAACAAAATCTAATTCTCGTCAATGTTTACCAGCAATGAATCAGAGGTCGAAGTCGACCGGATTCGAGCCGGAGCTTAGCCGCCGCCGAACTATATTTAGTTGCTTGAGCCGCCGCCGAAACATTCGGCTTAAATCGACTCAAATTTTTTTAATGTTTTTATTAACTAGACTGTAAGATCAATTATGTTTAAAATACACTATGGTGAAGGGTATATAAGATTCGGCACAGTCGAATATAGCACTCTTACTTTTTTTAAAATAAAAACAATAAACAAGCTTACCTACCTATAATGCAATTGCATTAACATTAATGCCTAAATCATACGCATGTAAATGTATGTGTTTGTTTTAATGTATGCTCTCAGCTTTTGTTTAACGTTGTGCTTTGTCTGAGAGTTCTGTTAAATACATAATTGTTTTTTATGGGTTTTTTGTGCATTAAGAATAATGATATGTAATTAAGTAAAATAATCATTAAACTAAAAATAGTAAATTAATGATTAATTTTGATAAATACTAATAATATTTGTGATATTGAAAAAAATAAAAAAAAAACAAGTAGGAGTGCTATATTTGGCTGTGCCGAATCTTATATATCCTTCACCATAGTGTATTTTAAACATCTTTTATAAATTTTAAATTTTTTCCCGACTACATTATTATTACATCAAAAGCTAAACAAAAAGAACAATAACAACGCTAAACGAAATAAAACACAAAATACACAAGGCATCTAAACCAACAGACATCTAAACATACATAACGAAAAACATAGAAAAACAAAAATAACAACGCAATGACGCCAACAGCATCCAAACCAAAGGTACCCAAGCCCTATGCGCTTGGTACTCTTTATGCGCTTAACACTAGCAATACTTTGTTGTTCTTAACAGTATACAAGCAAGAGTAAAACAACAACACTTTCGCATTCATTGCTGGTAAACATTGACGAGAATTAGATTTTGTTTTTGTAAAAAAAAAAAAATTGTTTTAAAAAGCACTTGGAAAAAATTTGTGTTAGCTTTAAATTTCAAACTTACATTATTCGCATAAAAATTATTGTACAATAATTCACAATCTACTCTCATATAATTGAAAACGTTTTAAATACTTTTTTCTATTCATTAAAAAATATATTTGCAAAACAAAAGGGAAAATTATTTTATTTTAACAAAAAATGCAAATCATATTTTTTTGCTGGGTATTTTTTTGTATGTTTGGATTGCAAACATACAAAAAATACACAGCTGAATACATCTACACATACACGTGTAAATCTTTTTCTATATACAGTGTTGTTGCTGATTTTAAATAGCGATCTTCTCGAAAGCATGTCTAATAGAATTATTGAAGATTCGGATCTCGCCGATATCTGGGGTCCTTTAAAAACTGATTTCAACAGACGGACAGACAGACGGACATGGCTTAATTGACTCAGCTATCTATAAGGATCCAGAATATATATACTTTATAGGGTCGGAAAATTGTACTATAGAAATTACAAACGGAATGACAAACCTACATATACCCTTCTCGCGAAGGTGAAGGGTTTAAAAATTAGGTTACAGAGAACTTCACTAACTCTCTCTTAAAAAAAGTTAAATCTGTAATACATGCTGTATTCATTGAAAGATCTTTCGGCGTGGGAGCAACAGAACGTGAACTTTTTGTTCAATTTAAGAGATTTCTTCTTGTTCTGTTTGCTTTTATTTTCTTTTTGCGAATCAAATTGTTTCCTTTTTTCAGTTACAATTAAGAAATTCAAAACCAATTTTATTTTATAAAATAAATATGTTAAGATTTTTAATTTGAAATTTTCTTTTTAATAAATTAAAATGATTTTGTGCTAAATTTTAAAATTAACTGTTTGATTTGAAACTATTTGGTATATATTTTACCCAGCAACATTCGATGATTCTCATGCAAATTTTCATTGGTGCACTATATTTATTTTAAAATGAATTAAAATCCGTTAAGAATTCAGCCAACTTGGCATTTTCTTCTCTTATTAATCAAGATGTTAAAATGGACTTAATATTACTAATTTTAACAAATATTATATACTAAAATCTAATAGAATTAATGGTATTTTTAATATTTATTATATGAAATGCACGATTATATTACAGTGAATTTTACAATTCCTATAACAGAATTTGACATAAATGACAAATTTATAAGAATTTTGGCATGTATTTAAAATGCATTAACAAGAATACGTACAAAAGAAATCATGAACATATCCCTTCTTCTTGAACAACTTCAACATTTTTTTGCTGGGTTAGCTGTGTTTCAGTTTTCAGTTTTCTGATCAAAGCTTTGGGATTTTAGAACATGTCGCCCAAAGTTGAAGTTTTGATAAAAAATGGGTCATATTCGGAAGGACGCAGTGGCAACATTTTCAAAAAATAGGACAAGTTTTTACGCCAAAGCGTTCTGCGTAAAGATACCTTTTAGAAAACTAAAAAAATTGTTATATGTTCTTAAAGAAAATTTTATTTTATTAACAAAAAAGTTAAGACACATTTTTGGCAAAAAAACGTCAAAAATCTAAAATTTTTTGAATTTTTAAATTAAAAACCGAAATTTTTTGTATATTATTGGAAATTTTGTTGTCTAACTAACAAGAAAACATTGAGTCCATTTGGTCCAAAATTACGCCCGGTATTCAAAAAAGGCGGACCAAGGTATGGTAAATTTTGTATCACTAAATGCCTATAACTCGGATATTATAAGAGATAAGTAGTATGTCCAAGCATGTTTTTTCAAGATCTCGTCGAGCGCTTTAAAATATAAAAATCTTTTGTATTAAAATATAAAAATCTTTGCATTTGGGTGGAAAACAAAAAAATGGCACGAGTTTAAAAATTTTACATGTCGTAGGTACCCTACTTTGAGCCGCCACAGCGGCTGGGGCATCTGCAGTGTTCATCTTCAAAACTTAAACTCGAATACTCCTTGGCTACGCTCACGCCAAATTTTATCCCGATCGGATCAGCCGTTTACAAATGCCAGATTTCCAAAAAAATCCATTCTGCCGCACCGTGCAATGTACCATCCCCACTAAAGTTGTGTAGGGTATAAAAACTTCGTAAAATTTTGTAGAACGATCTTTGTTCCTACAAGTCATGTTTATATCGAATTTCCATATAATTTCCCCATTTTCTGATGGGGAAATTATATGGAGGTAGGGTCAATCAAGGCTCGATCCACATAAAATTAAGTTAAGAGTTTTTGACTAGCAAGGAACTTAATTGAGTCAAATTTCATTACTATACTCGTATTTTTAAGCCAGTAATGGGCCTTAAAGTATTTTTCTGATGAGGACCTTATATTTGGTTCCTTAGATACTTATGCCAAAATTTTTCGCTATATTTGTATTTTTACGCACATAATTAACGTTAAAGTCGTTTTCTGAAGGGGACCTTATATGTGGGGTAGGGTCAATTTTGGACCGATCTACATAAAATTTTGTAAATTTTGACTCGTATCAATCTTACTTCTGTGTAATTTCTTTGCTATAATCCTATTTGTAAGCCAGTAATGTGCATGAAAGAAATTTTAGGGGGGGTAATTTTTATGGGGGTAGGGCCAACTATGGATCGATCCACATAAAATTAGGTAGAGAGATATTGCCTCGCATAAAACTTACTTCTGGGAAATTTCATCGCTGTACTCGTATTTTGAAACCAGTAATGAGTGTTAAAGTAATTTTATGAAGGGGACCTTATATGAGGGGTAGGGTCAATTATAGACCGATCCACATAAAATTTCATAAAAAGGCTTTGCCTAGTAAGACACTTTCTAATGTCAAATTTCATCGCTATACTCGTTAGTTTAAGCCAGTAATCAACGTTTACGTCATTTTCTGAAGGGGACCTTATATGGGGGGTAGGGTCAATTATGGACCGATCCAATAAAATTTAGTAGAGAGGTTTTGCTTAGTATAAAACTTATTTCTGTTAAATTTTGGCGCTATAATCGTATTTTTAAGCCAGTAATGAGCATTGAAGTAATTTTTTTAAATGGACCTTATATAAGGGGTTGGGTCAATTATGGACTGATCCACATAAAATTTGGTGGGGAGATATTGGCTCGCATGAAACTAATGTGTATCGAATTTCATCGCTATATTTCCATTTTTAAACCAGTAATCAGCTTTTTAGTTATTTTCCAAAGGGGAGCTTATATGGGGGGGGGTGGTTAGGGCCAATTATCTTCCTATGTCCGCCATAATGCAGAATTTTATATCAGACGTCAAAAAACTGACCTACTGACAACGAATTTGTGAATATTTTAAGCTCTTTATACAATATTCCGGTGGGCATTTGTATGGGGGCTATGTGAAATCGTTGACCGATTTTGCCCATTTTCATTACCAAACATTTCTGAACAACAAAATATATTTTGGGAAAATTTCCTCTTATTTTGTGGACGCTATCGTGCCAAAAACAGACAGACGGACATAGCTAGATCGTCTTAGAATCTTTCGAGGTCCCAGAATATATATACTTTATGTGGTCTTTGTGCAATATTTCGACGTGTTACACACGGAATAACAAAATCAATATACCCCCATATTTTTTGATGGTGGGTATAAAAACTAATATTACTTTTAAATTCTACATAAATAGCTTTGAAGTAAACGTTACTTCCTCTACCAACATTTATAAGGATCGACCCATGTTTACTCCTACTCCCCTATGAGCCCTCTTGTAAAAAATCTCTTTTTTCGAAAATAAGTAAAAATATTCTAGAATAAAGATAAAAAGGTTATATTTTCTAATAGTCCACATTTTAAACTTACTAAATGGTATAGGGTATCATATGGTTGGCAATGCCAACCATACTTGCCAGTGTTAATAATTTTTCATAAATACAATTCTTGTTTCAAAAATTTATAACAAACAAACTTTTTATTATTTTGTTGTTGTGTAATTTCCTAGATTCTGAAATATTTCAATGAAATTTCTAATGGATATTTCTTACCTTCTTCGGTATGTACTTCTAAATGGCCAGCTTCGATTAGTTGCAAGAGAACATTTTGTGGTACATTAGATTTATCAGCCAGTTGGTGGATACGAGTTTCTAATGAATAAAGTGCATTATTGTTTCTAAAATTGCCTTTGTGTAAAGATTTGCAAATTCGCTTTGGTTCAAATGATGTTGGATAAACCATTTCTTTGTTATTATCTTTACTGGTACTGGAGATTTTGCAACCATTTGCATCAATGTTTATGATATTTTCCTCCGGAACAGATTCAGTATTAAGGCAGTTATTATTGACATTTGTAATACCTTCGAGGTCTGATGACTCATCAGAATCATTTGTCGATGAAATAG
This sequence comes from Lucilia cuprina, assembly GCF_022045245.1. Taxonomy (NCBI): domain Eukaryota; kingdom Metazoa; phylum Arthropoda; class Insecta; order Diptera; family Calliphoridae; genus Lucilia; species Lucilia cuprina. Next base: position 1,421,106 of record NC_060949.1, read on the forward strand.
GAGAACGATCTTCCTGAAATAAAAAAATAAAAAATTTAAATTAATATTGTAACACAAATAAAGTATCCATATTAAAAATGTAGATAAATAAATATATATATTATATATATATATATATATTATATATATATATATATATATATATATATATATATATATATATATATATATATATATATATATATATATATATAATATATATATATATATATATATATAATATATATATATATATATATATATATATATATATATATATATATATATATATATATATATATATATAAGATTCGATTTAATGTATAAATTATATAAAAGTTATGGTTACTTTGTTGTTTTTTTATAGTTTCTTTAATTTCACTTATATTTGTAAAACTTACTTCGGGCAATAATTCTGTCATATTAACAGGCAAAACGTTAAAAAATCTCCTTACAATACCATACTTGGACATGACCATATTCTCCTGCACCTGTTCTATCTTATCCTTCACCTCATTAATCAACAATATGAAATTATTATACTTTGTTACTTTTAAACTCTCATCAACCATACCTGTGTATGTTCTATTAAACCATTTCCTACTCTGTTCCACGACCAATCGAATATTCTGTAAGTAACCTTGCATTTCATTCTTTATTTTCACCTGTTTATTTAAATTATTAATAATATTCTTCTGATTCAAATCTATATCTTGGAGATGATTCTCTATTCTCAACTGTCCTCATCATCCATGTTACCAAAAAGCCAATTTATCAGTCTACCTCCTGCATTTATCAATGCCCTCTTCTTTCTTGTATTTGTGTGAATTTTAAGTGTCTGCAACGAGTGTTCTAGTTCGTTAATTTTCCTATTAAGGCTTATAGGAAGCCAACCATCATTCACTTCAAAGTTATGAGAAACTCCCAATTTTATTTTTTTGAATTGTATCCCTAATGTCGCTTACATCTATTACGTAGATCAAATCTGAGAAACTCTCAATTATGTTGAGAGGCTCACCCTGCAGCACCGCATAACCCGCTTGGGTCTCGATACCTCCAATCCGGACCGCAGACTCAGTGCATGGGGCCAACCAAAACAGCAGAAGTACCAGGATGGTCAACATTGCCGTTCCCTGAAAAAGTTTTCAATGGTCTTTTAATATTTGCCAAATCCATCTTATTAGGATTATTAGCATTGTATTTTACAAATCTTTTAGCCGTTTTTTTGTCTTTGGACTCCGGGGTTTTTTCCCCCTTCTTGAATTAACCCTATTAATAGCCTTCCTCTTCCTATCACCCATATATTGAGCAATTTTTCGATGATCTATATCGGAACGGTTCAAAAGGTCAATTGGCCTCATATTTGTCGTGGAGTGAATTGTGCCATTGTAAAAGCCTATCGCCCTAATAACTAGCTCCTCCACATCTACGTTCTCGTTACTTCGTTTTAGAACTCGAACATGCTCCAAAAGAGACAAATGCATTCTCTCTATGTCGGAATTACCCGTATGAGAATATGCCGTTGTGAAATGCGTCTGAATATTTCTATCCGCACAAAACAGTCTTATCAAAGCGTTATTGAACTCATTGTCCATTATCAACAACTCCGGTTTGCCAAGTAAGGCAATCCTTTCCTGAATCTTTACCCTGACCGTTCACATATTTTTATCTGTAATTTTTTGCACAGACCCCAATTTAGTAAATCTGTCTATTGTGGTCAGAAAGTATGTTCTATGAATCTGAAAAATATCCATATGAACAATCATGTTTGGTCTTTCAGGTGTTACAGTATGATTAAAATGTTTACGATAAGGATTTCTATCGTACTTATTTTCATTGCATATTCTGCAAAAATTTATAAATTTATTTATATATTTTATCAAATTTGGATAAAAATGGGAGTCTTTTATTTCCCCAAAATTCTCCAAAACACCTCTATGGTTCCCGCTATTATGAGTATTCTCAATTATCCTATACATCTCCTCTTCTTTAGGCATGTCTACAGCCAATTTCGTACATTTAATAAACTTCAAACCTCGATCACCAAACAACGATTCCAACCTTCTTTGGACTACACAATACATGTTATCCGGAAGCTCGGAATATATGCCGACTCTTCCTTTTTTTAACGTTCTTCTAAATAAATCGTTCCATTTCCTCTGATACTTCAAACAGTGATTTAATATCACAATCTTCAGTTCTCTCATCATCGGATTCCAATCGGCTTAGGAAATCCGCCTTTGCCTTTAACATACTCGATATCAAATTCATATTCAGCGAGCATGATTTTCCATCTGCTCAATCTGGAATTTGGCTCCTTTAGGGAAGCCAACCATTTGAGAGGCTGGTGGTCAGTGTTGACCAAAAACCTATTTCCAAAAAGGTAAGGACGAAAATATTTAGCCGCCCATACTATAGCCAAGAGTTCTTTCTCTATTGTACTATAGTTTTTCTCATGATTATTCAATGTTCTGCTAGCATAACAAATGGGTCTATCACCCTGTCTAAGAACAGCACCCAATGCGACATTACTAGCGTCCGTAGTAAGGACGAATTTCTTGTTGAAGTCCAGATAGGACAGTATTGGTGGATTTGTTATAATTCTTTTTAAGTTTTCAAATGATTCAATGTAAGAAGGATCATCAATATTTATCTTGACATCCTTTTTTAAATATTTTATTATTGGTCCGGCTATAGAAGAATAATTCTTTATGAATTTTCTATAGTATCCCGTAAGACCCAAAAATGATTTTATTTGTTTTACAGTACCTGGAATAGGTACTTTATTAATCACCTCAATCTTGGATGGACAAGGTTTTAGACCGTTTGGTGTAACTATATGACCCAAAAACTGAGTTTGTCTTGCCAGAAAACTACATTTATTCATTTGAACTTTTAAATTATGTTCATTCAAAACAGAAAATATTTTTGTCAGACTACTCAAATGTTCCTCCAATGAAGATGAGAAAACCAATATATCATCCATATAGATGACACAAATTTTATTAATGTAATCACTCAAAACGTAATTCATCATACGCTGAAAGGTGGCAGGTACATTCTTTAAACCGAATGGCATTCTGATAAACTCATAATGTCCCATTGGTGTTGAGAAGGCCGTCTTCTGAATGTCCCTATCTTCCATCCTAATCTGGTGGAAGCCTTTCGCAAGATCAATGGTGGAAAAATATTGTGCCCTACCCAATTTATCAAACAGAGAATCCATATTGGGCATCGGAAATTTATCCCCCACAGTTATATTGTTTAGATTTCGGTAATCAATGTCAATACGCCATTTTCGTTTACCATCGTTATCCAGTTTTTTCGGTACTATCCATAAGGGTGAGTTATAAGGCGATTTACTCGGCCTAACTATTCCGTGGATTAGCATATCTTTTATCTGGGTTTCAATTTCCCTTTCGTGTGCTTTAGGGTACCTATATATTTTTGAATACACCGGTTTGTGTATTCCGATGTTGTGACAATACTATATTTAACCACATTAGTTGTTGTCAGAGCTTGACCTTCTTGATAGAATGAAGCTCTATTTTTTCTTTAAAAACACATCTAATTTGCGTTTTTCTTCATTATTCAAATGTTCTGGCAAATCTATGTTACCAAAGTCTATGTTTTGCAATTCTAAAGTTTCAATTTCGTCAAAGCGTATATCAACTGGCTTTGAATAGAACAATATTTCGACATTATTAACCCAAAGTCTCATATTATAGAAATCTATTATGACACCCATAGGCATCAACACATTATTTCCGATTATACAATCGAAAGCCTTATTTTTTAAATCAACAAGTTTGACAGACATAGTTTCATCCCCTGCATTAAACTCCAAAGGGACATTAGCTATAACCTCTTCATCCACCATTTTAGTGCCGGTTAATGTATTTAATCTCATTTTATTCCTAAGTCTTCTTTTCAAAGACAACCCCTCAAAAATCCCATAGTCGCCCAACGTAGTTGCAGCCCCGCTGTCAACTAAACACCTAACTTTAATGTTATTGATTGTTAGTAATACTATCGGTAATTGGGATCCGGATGCTGTACATGAAAATTTTCATTCATGCTAATATTTTCCACCTCCATTGGTACGGGTCTGTTATTGTTCTGATTTGAGCCAACACGTCTATTTTGACCTGAACCTTTTTGGTCATAACCAGTATTCCTATATTGACCTGAACCCCTTTGTTCATAACTAGTATTCCTATATTGACCTGAACCTCTTTGCTCATAACTAGTATTACTGTATTGACCTGAACCCCTTTTGTCATAGTTGTTTCCACTGGGTTGGGTCATGTTTTGAAGATTTGGTTTATATGACCTATTATTGAAATTTTGTCCATAATTTCCCATCTTTCGTCCTTTATCGAAATTCTTTTCCCGGGAATTATTGGTATACGAATTTTTACGTAAGTAGACATCTTTCATTAAATTGTTTTCAATGAGGTATGATTGTGCACCAGAAATGGTAGCAATGTTATTTTGAATGAGTAATGTCTTTATATTCAAAGACAGAGAATTTAAATAAATCTCAAAAATTAATGTTTGATTTATATCTGGAGAAAACATAGCGTTATTCTCCGGATTAAGGCTATATTTAGTGTTCATGAGATTTAATATCTCACTTAACTTATGGTGGAGTTCCTCCACGCTCAGAGCCACTACGTTCATGGCTTGGTTTCGCAACCCCAAAAACGATTCTTTTACACCAAATTCTTCCCTAAGTTTGGCAATAATTTGTTCCCACGTTGGGACTACTAAGGTTTCAATCGCTTTCAAGGCTTTACCCTGAAGACGATTTGCTAAAACCGATCTAATCGTTGCCTTGTGTTCCTCCCCCACTAAGGACAACACCGTGTTTACGTCACGCAAATAGCTCGTTAGAGCGTATTCGGACGACCCACTAAATGGTGGTAAGCTACGAGCCTCGCGTAACCCTTCTGCCAATGTTAACGACATTCTATTATCTTTCTTCTCCTTTCTTACAATTAATCAACAAAACTCCGTTAATATCAGATTCTAAATTCTATTGTTAGTATATACTTAATTTTATACGCATATATATACCATTTCTTCCGCAATCCGTTCCTTTCAAGAATACGGGTTTCAGATAAAATATGGCATATATCGGTCCCTCATCAATTGGGAACCGAATAAATTCTATCGCACCACGGGTGGGTCCTTCACAAAAAGTTTGTTTCTTTTCTTGTTGATGCTGTTTGTAGCTGTTATTATTACTGTTGGTTTGTTGTTAATGTTGATTTTGTTGTTACTGTTGGTTTTGTGGTACTGTTGGATTTGTTGTTACTGTTGGTTTTGTTGTTACTGTTGGATTTGTTGTGACTGTTGGTTTTGTTGTTACTGTTGGATTTGTTGTTACTGTTGGATGACTGGTCTTTTGGCTAACCAGCTTATTTCTTCCTTCAAGTGCTTTGGCCGCACTTTATTATTTTCCAAGGCGATGGAAAATATGTGTTTTTTTCTTTATTTATCACTTTCAATTTTATATATATTTATAGACAAAATTATTTCACTGAAAACAAAAAAATGTTTTTATATTAAAACTTTCACATTTTAATGATTTATTTAAAAGTTTCGCCCTTAATAAAACTCTTTTACGTTTTTATTAAAGAAATAAATGTTTTCATTTATTTAGATTGAAACATTCACGTTTCTAGATTAAAACTTGTACGTTTTAATTATTTTTTTAAGACTTGGACTTCTTATATTTTTTTCTTTATATAAAAAAAATATATATCTTTTTTTTAAATTAAACTTTTTAAAAACTTCTTATTAGGTTTCTTTTACTATTTTTCACCTAGTATCCTACCGACTGCGCCAGTTTTAGTTTTAAATTTTAAAGTCCGAGAGACCAAGAAAAACGACTTGCTCGTTCTTAGTGTAGTTTATCTCTAATCTTTTATTTTATTCAATACTTAAATCTAGCTTAAAAATAATGTATTGATTGTACCAATACATTCTTATTTTCTATAAAGATGCCGATTGTGCATTTTTGAACAAAGGCATCTTTGGTGAGTATATTGTTACAAATCGTACGATCAATCCAAATCAATAGTATGCGAACGTTTTGTTTACATTAACCATCTTGGTGGTCTTTGATAATAATTATTAAATAAAGCAAAATGAAATAAAGCTTCCCACTATATATTGTCAATTCATACCGGAATTGACATGGGAAAACCGGATATTGGATTGACCGGAGGACTCGCACATATAACTAGCACGTGTTCATCTTTTTCTAATATACAGTGTTGTTGTTGCTTTTTTAACAACGCACGAAAAAAATATGACATTTTTTGATGAAATTTTCAGAGGTTGTCTCGGATTTTTGCTTATATCTCCGTTATTTACAGACCGATTTTGCTGATTTTAAATAGCGATCTTCTCGAAAGCATGTCTAATAGAATTATTGAAGATTCGGATCTCGCCGATATCTGGGGTCCTCTAAAAACTGATTTCAACAAACACACAAACAGACAGACGGACATAGCTTAATCGACTCCGCTATCTATAAGGACTCGGAATATATATACTTTATAGGGTCGGAAAATTATATTGTAGAAATTACAAACGGGATGACAAACTTATATATACCCTTCTCAAGAAGGTGAAGGGTATAAAAATCGTATATCTAAAAAAGAAAAAATCGTATAACTGGCGGACTTTCAATAGGGCGCTTGGCACTACATATATGAGGGTAAAACAAGAAATATTGTATATCCCAAGGCATAAGAATATTAATTATTTAAGAATAAAAGTATATATTAAATTTAAGCAAGTATAAGAAATAAATAGATTATTAATGTATTATTTTAGAATTTAAATGAAATATATTGTCATCAAGAGAAATTATAATTAATCTTTAAGAGAAATTTTATAGTTTAGTAAGTAAATAAATAACTTTTTTTGGTTATTATGTATTTAATTTCATTGGGGTACCGGAGCACACCGGGTATTAGGTATTTGTATATGAAAATTATACTGCAAGCAAAATGGGTCGTTTCAAATTATACAATATGGAATTGAAAGCTCATATGGGTAATATAAAACGGCATTATAACAATATACATAAAGAAGCCATTTCACCTGAAGAAGATAATTCGTCACCTACAGCAAAAAAAGAAAAATCCAAAATGTTAAGTTAAGAATGAACAAGGAAGAATTTATGAAATGTATTGTCAAAAGTATTACAGAAATGAATATGCCCTTTAGCAATTTTATTAATGAGGCATTTCAAAATCTGTTGCAACCGTGGACAGATAGATTTCATTAACCAAAATTTTGAAGTTGTAGTTTATACAGTAGGAATGGTCGAACTAAAAGAAGGACATCACGCACAGTTTTTAAAACAGCAAGTTTTAGACATTCTGGAAAAATACGGCATAAATATAAGTCAGTTCTACTCTGTTACCACTGATAATGGAGCCAACGTTATTAAAACATCAAAGCTATTGCAAGAATATTTGGAATATGATATTGAAAACGAAGAAAAATTTAGTAACGAGGTATTCGACAATGTGACAACAAGTATTTCGGAGACATTGTCGATTATACATTGTGCAGCACATACATTGGAATTGGCAGCTTGGGATGTTTTAAAGCAATTACAACAACATAAACAGTTGTCGGGAAGAAGTTAAACTTATTTAAAAAATGCGGGAATCAAAAGCTAGCCCACTGCCCGTATTAGATAATACGACAAGATAGAGTATTACTTTTGAAATGGTAAAATCATTAATAGCAACTAAAATTTGGATTGAATCCGACAAGAGCTTTACAGTAGAGGTCGACTGGAATTTTGCTATGACATTTGAAGAAAGTTTCAAGCCAATTGCCAAAGCGACTACCTTGTTACAATATAAGGAACTCGTAATGGGTGATTTTTACAGAGAATGGCTTTTGTGTGAAACTGAATTAGAAGATATGTCAAACTATATTACATAATTATTGTTGATTGCTTTAATATATATTAGCAGTCTTCATTTGATCCTCACATTAGTGAGGATCAAAAGAAGACTGCTAATGTAAGTATTTTATTTATTTTTTTAATAAGGAATAAGAAGTAGATAATTGAGCAAAGCGCAACAAATTCAACCAATTTTTATTTCGTAGTCTTATCTACTAACAATTTATAATAAATTAAAACTAAGTGGGGAAATCAAAGAAAAATTGTTGAAGAAGGCAGTTTTGAAGCAAATGTGTCGTCACCAAATGAAAAGAAAATTAGAAATAAAAACTGCTCTGAGTTTCTCAAGGCGAAATAATTGCAGTTCCATCCAAGAAAGCCTAGAAAATTTGCAATATGAAGAAAAACTGGCTTTTAATACTAATATTTTGACATTTTTGAAATTAAAGAGTTTGAAAAACAATGAAATATCCAAAATAGCAGAAGTAGCTTTGGCTGTACCAGCAACGCATGTTTCGGTGGAAAGGGCATTCAGTGCATTACGCATTATAATGACGAAAAACCGTCGAAACTTGAGTGCAGAACATTTGGAAAATATTTTACTAATGAAGCTTAATCCTACACTTATTGAAAAAATTTTATGTTAAATATTAGAAAATTTTGCCAACATATGTATTATGTGGTAAAATCATTTTTATTTTGCCTTCTTGTTTGCTTGTTGATGTTGAGTTTTTAAAATATTCACTGTATATACCTTATAAACATTTTCTATTGCGGAAGTTACCCGTGTGAAACTTCCAAACGTGCTAAAAGCTCGCCAGCGATATTGCGGAAGAGAACTGATGCCGAGGTGGGGAACGTCTAAGAGTAACTTGGAAGATACTTCTGGAAGACCCGCAGAAGAAACTTCTAGATGGCTCTTGGAAGTAAGGTATTGCCAAAGACTCTTCTAGATGTGACTAGGAAGTCACTTCTTAAAGTGACTACCTAGTATCCTCTAGAAGTGTTCCTATCTTCTAGAAGATGAGTTTTCTCTTCTTCTAGAAGATGAGTTTTCTCTTCTTCTAGAAGAAGAGTTTTCTCTTCTTCTTGAAGATGAGTATTCTCTTCTTCTAGAAGATGAGTTTTCTCTTCTTCTATTTGTATACTCATTAAAATAAATCTAAATAAAATGAAATTTTATAGTTTTTATTGAGTTAATTGAACTTAAAATAGTAGAAAATATAAATTGATTTAACAACTAATCTAAAAAAGTAATATATGTACATTAGACCGACTCACAAAAAATGGTGCTTGAGTTACCCACTCATAATATTCGCTGTTATGTAATATGATGTTACCCAAAATATTTTCGGTTAAGTGTTGTCCATTCGTGAGCTGGACAGTTTTAAAGAAAATATCGTATGGGAACACGATTCTTCATGTTAAATTCAATATTTTATCCAGCTTAAAAAAATCTTTGTTATGTTTTATAATGGTTCCCAAAACATTTCTAGTCTATCGATGGCCGTTCGTGAACTGAACCGGTTACAAAAAAGTCCCTTTTTAGTTATTTTGCTTTAAATTATACAGCATTTCTTAAACAATATATACAGTATGTGGTATCATTTGAAAGGTTTTTTGAAGCCAAGTCTAGTGGTGCGCAAAAATTGCAAAATTGTGCATATATTTCATTTTTCTTAGTAAAAACCTAACAATTTTAAATATTTTGGAATATGACAATTATTCTCTCATGTCCAATACATTTACCACCAAAGTTTAAACGGTCAGATCCATTTTTTACATTTTCTGCATATAATCGACATTTTTAATGGAACCACGTGATGAAAAAAGACATATATAACATACCAGATCCCTATATTTTAATTCGGTTAGAAGTATTTTAATAGGGGGTACAATATTATCTACTGCTTTCTAAAAAATAAAATAATTAATAAATTTATTTATTTATTGTTTTGAATCAATAAAAACATTACCTTTCATGAACATTTTTTCAATAACTTGGAATTAAACCGTCTATAAAGATCTGAAATTACTAAGTCAAGGATTATTTTTTAAATTATTTACAGTCACTTACGATAGAAACCCCTTAACGACCCTAAACTGGATATTGCTTTTGACACTAATATTGCAATACTATTTTTTGTTTGCTCTCTTCTAATACTTAGGTTTAATATCTTGGGAACGGCACGGTGGGGCAGAATGAATTTTTTTGTAAATCTGGCATTTGATCCGATTGGGATAAAATTTGGCGTGAGCGTAGCCAAGGAGTATTCGAGTTTAAGTTTTGAAGATGAACCCTGCAGATGCCCCAGCCGCTGTGGCGGCTCAAAGTAGGGTACCTACGACATGCAAAATTTTTAAACTCGTGCCATTTTTTTGTTTTTCACCCAAATACAAAGATTTTTATATTTTGTGAAAGCGCTCGACGAGATCTTGAAAAAACATACTACTTACGTCTTATAATATCCGAGTTATAGGCATTTAAAAATTTAGTGATAAAAAATTTACCATACTTTGGTCCGCCTTTTTTGAATACCGGGCGTAATTTTGGACCAAATGGACTCAATGTTTTCTTGTTAGTTAGACAACAAAATTTCCAATAATACACAAAAAAATTTCAGATCAATATCATTTACAGATCAAAAATATACGTTTTTTAATTTAAAAATTCAAAAAATTTTAGATTTTTGCCGTTTTTTTGCCAAAAATGTGTCTTAACTTTTTTATTAATAAAATAAAATTTTCTTTAAGAACATATAACAATTTTATAGTTTTCTAAAAGGTATATTTACGCAGAACGCTTTGGCGTAAAAACTTGTCCTATTTTTTGAAAATGTTGCCACTGCGTCCTTCCGATTAATACCCATTTTTTTATTAAAACTTCAACTTTGGGCGACATCTTCTAAAATCCCAAAGCTAAGATCAGAAAACTGAAAGCAGTTTTGGAAACCTCAATATGTTTTCTATTTACTCCAAAAGTATTTTCCCAGCCCTGAAAGAAATGTGGAATCTATGGGATTTTCATTCCTATTTTTGGGAATTGCTGGATGCCCTTTGACCTTTTCAATTTTTTTGCTTTTTCTTATTTGAAATGAAAAATTTAACAAGCGTTGAAAATTTCATTGAGTTTTGTTCATAAATAAAGATTTTGTCAAATATTACATATTTGTTTAATTTATAAAACTTTTATATCAAAATTTTAATAGGGTCGCAGATAGCTACAACAATTTAGTCCATATTTATCCCTTAATATCATTTTTTAGTTAGATATGGAAATTCTCGACCCTTTACAAAAAAGTCAATATCTCAATTACATTTAAAAATATGTTCATTTAAACCTGTGTCCTTTAATTTCATCTTTTTCATATTTTAGTATTAAGTATGACAGAACATACATTTGGTGTTGAATAAAATATTTGGACAATTTTTAAAAATTATTTAGTTAATTATTTTATTAAAGACTCTAACATTGTATATACAGTAAAAAAAATTATAATTTTATTATGAGCCACGCACAACAACACCTAAATCACCCCACACAAACCACATTTACCGCCCACCGAAATATAAAACACAATTTAATACAATATCATCAGATTGTATAAAAGCTTTTTTATTTGAACTGTTTATCTTAAACATAATACAATTAATTCTTACAACCTACTTATATAGTTAATTCCTAACACTACTTATTTTCTATAAAATAATCTGTCATATCGGTATACATATCCAGAAGGTAATATAAGTCCTTTAAGTCTTCCTTGTTTTGAGATGATAGAGTTTCATAACAAATCCATCTTGGCATCCATAGGTTGGTTTTCCTTTTTCGTTAAATGTATCAGCAATTTCCTCATTTGAGATTGAAAAAAGTTTTTGTGTGACCCACACATGTATATTTTTACCGGTAATGATAGGACCTTTCAATTATAAAGATAAGCAAACAAATAGAAAATAGGTAAATATAAGATTTAAATTTAAATATTAGATTTAAATAAAATATTTAATTCTAAAATATGAAAAATATGAAATTAAAGGATACAAGTTTAAATGAACATATTTTTGAATGTAATTGAGATATTGGCTTGAAAATTTTTGTAAAGAATCGAAAATTTTCATATCTAACTAAAAAATTAAGGGATAAATATGGACTAAATTGCTGTAGCTATCTGTGACCCTATTAAAATTTTGATATAAATCATAGTTTTAGAAATGAAACAAATATGTAATATATGACAAAATCTTTATTTATGAACAAAACTCAATGAAATTTTCATCGCTTGTTAAATTTGTCATTTCAAATAAAAAAGGTCAAAGGGCATCCAGCAATTCCCAAAAATAGGAATGAAAATTCCAAAAATGGGATTTTTACTTTTTTGCCCATAGGGTCCACATTTCTTTCAGGGCTGGGAAAATACTTTTGGAGTAAATAGAAAACATATTGAGGTTTCCAAAGCTGCTTTCAGTTTTCTGATCCCAGCTTTGGCATTTTAGAACATGTCGCCCAAAGTTGAAGTTTTGATAAAAAAAAATAGGTCATATTCGGAAGAACGCAGTGGCAACATTTTCAAAAAATAGTTTTTTACGCCAAAGCGTTCTGCGTAAAGATACCTTTTAGAAAACTATAAAATTGTTATATGTTCTTAAAGATAATTGTATTTTATTAAAAAAAGAGTTAAGACACATTTTTGGCAAAAATCTAAAATTTTTTGAATTTTTAAATTAAAAAAATATTTTTGTATATTTTTGGATCTGTAAATGATATTGATCTGAAATTTTTTGTATTATTGGAAATTTTGTTGTCTAAATAACAAGAAAAAATTGAGTCCATTTGGTCCAAAATTACGCTCGGTATTCAAAAAAGGCGGACCAAGGTATGGTAAATTTTGTATCACTAAATTTTTAAATGCCTATAACTCGGATATTATAAGAGATAAGTAGTATGTCCAAGCATGTTTTTTCAAGATCTCTTCGAGCGCTTTCACAAAATATAAAAATCTTTGTATTTGGGTGAAAAATGTCGTATGTACCCTACTTTGAGTCGCCACAGCGCCGTCCCTGGGGCATCTGCAGGGTTCATCTTCAAAACTTAAACTCGAATACTCCTTGGCTACGCTCACGCCAAATTTTATCCCGATCGGATCAGCCGTTTAGAAATGCCAGATTTATTTCCAAAAAATTCCATTCTGCCCCACTGTGCATTGGGTTTGTGTTGTATTTGTATACTTTAAGCCGGTATATGTCCTATACCGGCTTAAAGTATACCAATCGAATAGCTTTCTTAGTCGTTTAGGTGAAATTAAATTGGTCCATTATTTCACCTAGCCCCCATACAACAAAACACCCGAAAAGGGCTTCTGAGCTCATTATTATGTTAAATATAAAAAGCTCAAATAAATATTATATAAATATATTCACAAAACTTTATCGGGCGTGGTCCATATTTGCCCCCTGCTCCCATATAAAGCCTCCTTTAGAAAATTTTCATCTATAAATTGCTTAACTGTACAATGAATTATTATAAAAAATAAATTTTAAATTTGGTATAGATATAAACTTCTTTATAACAAATTTTACCACTATGCTGGTATTTATAAGCCTGTTTTGAGCTTAGTCGTTTCCTTAAGAGGAATTTATATGGGGGTATGGTCAACAATTATATCATTAGATCAGTTGAGAGATATTTTCTGAAATAGATGTTATAATGTTCCGATTCTCTTCAAATTTGTTCGATAGATTTTGTTTTCATAAAACTTGTTTGTGTCGAATTTCGGCTATTATTAAGTCATTGTCGCTTACTGCTATTATTAAGTCATTTAAGAGCGATAGGGTCATTTACTAATAGGGAACTAATATGAGTGATAGGATCAATCATGTTTGTATTGAATTTTCTTATAATACTGCTATTATTAAGCCTGTCAAATTTGAAAGATAGATTTCTATTATTATACAACTTGTTTATGTCGAATTTCGTCGTAATTTCTGAAAGATTCTCTATATTGAGGTTGATCAATTATGGTTCTATGACCGCAATACTTCATAGTATAATTTCTGTTTGCATAAAAAAATTCTGCAAATTTTTTTTCTATTGCTGCCACTATGACTGCCAAAGTGTTTTTGAAGTCAATTCATAAAGTATTTATAATGTTTCAATAAATGAATATTTTTTGGCTCTTTTAAAACCCATGTTTTGTAAACTGTAAATTTTGGATCTTCCGATTCAAAAGTTTGCCGACCCCTGTTACAAAGAATACTATTTAATTGTAATAAACAAAGTATAAAACAAATAATGGCCTCAAAGTTGGGATCAAAATTCATTGCGAAGTATAATCCTAAGGTTTTCGAAAAACCACTATATTTTAATTAAATTCGAAATTTAGTATATCTGATAAACTATTAGATTATTATAATTTTCATAGATTACATTATAATCTTAATTAACGTTCGGAGAAATTGGCGAACTTGCAATAATTTGCGTGGCATCTCATATATGTAACAAATTGTATATCTGGAAAACTATTGTTGTTAGAATCTTCAAAATCGTTAAGTGGGTTTTTCACATTACTTTTAGGGTAGCAAAGCTAGTTAACAATAAACTCATTCAGGGATATGTACATTAGAGTGCTCGAAGCTTGAATGAAGGAAAAAATTGTATCCGACAATTATTATTCTATGGCTTGTAAAACTATATCATGCAAAAAATTGGGCTGATAGAATAACGTTAACAGGTGCCTCAACGACTCTGAATTTTCCAAGTGCATTTACAAGGGGAAAATCGATTTTTTTCAGTTTTTGCTCAAATTTGGCAATTTACTACTTTTTTAACTTTATTGTAAAAGAATCGCAATGTGCGCAGAATAGACATTTCAGAATGATATAAAACACAAAAATTGCTTGAAAACTTTTAAATTTATTGCAAATTCCCCAAAAATGTTTACTTATTTTTGAGATATATTCTAAAATAACATATTTTTACTTTAAATATATTAATAATTACTCGAATAATACATTTTGTCCTTATATGATAACGCGAACTTGTTATCAGCTATGGTCAAAAAAGTTTGAATTTTTTCAACGGAAGTTTCAAATCTCCAATTTCAGTTTTTTTGAAACTTTGTTAAACTAATGTTAAAAATTTTAAAAGATCTCATGAACTAAGAAACAAGTACTTTTTGAATATTATATGATATTGAACCTAGGAACATGAAATTAAGTATGTAGATTCGGAATTAGGTGAGAACACATAAAAGGGAACTTTTTGGTCCTTTTTCGTTTTTCAAAAGGTACGTTTTGAGTTTTCTATAATAATGAACCCAGAAACATGAAATTAAGTATGTAGAGTCCGGATTAGACGAGGACAAATCAATGGGGATTTTTGGTACATTTTAGTTCTGTAAAAGGTACTTTTTGAATTTTCTATAATATTGAACCTAGAAACATGTTTTTTAAAAGTTCCTATGAAATTGGCTATGTAGAGTCTGAATTAGGTGAGAACCCATAAAGGGATCTGTAATATTGAATCTAAAACAGAACTTTTGGTACTGACTATTTTTTTTACCACACCATGGTGAAAGGTATATAAGATTCGGCACAGCCGAATATAGAACTCTTACTAGTTTCGTATTATTTCTGTTATTCCTCTAATTATATAGAGCATTATTCAAATGGATACTGTTTTTACGATTTTTTGAACTTTGGAATTAAATTTGTCCCATGGGTTAAAATTGTTATTTTAAACATAAGACTTTATAGTAAGAATAAAAGTCATTGGCTGGCTGTCCATGTAAACCTTGTGCCCAAGGTACAGGTTACAATTTTCAAGATAAATGGATGAAATTTGGCATGTACTCTTTTTTTTGCCCAAGGATGAAGCATATTGAAGCAGATTTTCGTAAGGATCAGCCTATATTTGACCCTAGCACCCATACAAACCCCCCTTCAAAAAATGACTTAAACGTCTAAAATTGACTTGTAACCATTTGTATCGCAATGAAACTCAACAAAACTAACTGTTATTTAGAAATATATCCTTTTCCCAAATTTACCGAGGATCGGCCCATATTTGACCTATATAAAGCCTCATTTAGAAATTTTAGTTTTTTATCAATAAATGGCTTAAATATTTTGGAATTATGGTAATATTCAACATAAAAGTTTCTTTACAAAAAATAAAAATTTTATAAAAGTAAAAATTGTAAAAATATACTCATGGTGTAGGGTATCATATGGTCGGCCATGCCCGACTATACTTTCCTACTTGTTTGCATTACATTTTATTTTTATAAATAAATTTGTTACCAAATTTTACAGACATTTTTCCTAATAATTATTTTATTTAAAATTGCTTTTCAGCAATTATTAAAATATATATACTTTTATGGGTCTTAGACGAATATTTCAATGTGTTACAAACGGAATGACAAAAACAATATACCCCCCATCTTTTTTGATGGTGGGTATAAAAAACAAACCAAATGCTTTATTTTTTTAAATAATCCCCATTTTTAACATACGTTTTGACTGGTGTAGGGTATCATAAGGTCGGCTACGCCCAACTATACATTCATACTTGCTTTTGATTTATAACTTTTTCCGATTTTACGTGACCGTGTTTTACACAGGCAGAAAGAAGGACGGACAGACACATATAGTTAATCTCAGAGTTTGATAAGAACCCTATATACATTCTGGGTTCTTATAAAACTTTTTGTTGGGTCTCAGATGAATATTGTGTTACACAAGGAATAACAAAGTTGTATATACATTTTATCAGCACTGAATGGATGAACTGTCAAAACGAATTTGTTGTGTAAACGGGTTATTTGCAATTGTAATTCATATGCCAAATTAAATAATTCAACTGTTCGTGAGAACTTGGTGTTACCCTCAAAACGACACAAAAACGCAAAGTATTCAACACTGCTAAAATAGGGGTGATTTTACATTTGTTTGTATTATCATGACTGCCGTTATTCCGATTTTGCGCTGTCATTTGAAAAAATAAAAAAAATTGTTTTTTATTTGCAGTTTAGTATAAGAAAAAATAAATGTAATTAGAAAATTGATAATGGTTAGACAACAAATTAGAAAAAAATAAACAAGTTTAAAAAATATTATTATACGAAACCTAACTATTTGGAAAAAATAGTAAGTGAATATTGGATGACTAAAATAAAATAAATATACAATTTGTTCGTTCAACTTGTTTCAAAGAATGTAAAAAGTGTGTTTGTGTGTGAATGTTAAAAGTACATACATATATCGCCTCAGTTTACCTTAAATTAAATTATTTATGAAATATAAATAAGTCGTTATGTAAATTTAGTAAAGTATAAGTAATAACAAGCAAGAATTTTAACGTACGTATTATTCTTGATATAAAAATAAAATATACTCATCAAGTATATTGTTCTGTTGGAATCCAAAATGTTTTTTTTTTTTTTTTTGATTTTCTAGCTGGATACTCTACACACAAAAAACACAAATATTATGTATGCATGTAGATGTGTATTACAACAGAAAAAATAATAAGAAAAATGTGATAAATAAATATTATGTCAAAACATAACTTCATATTTTTTACTCTATACATGTGAAATAGCTTCATTCTTGAATAAAAAAGTACACAAATATTAACGTAATTTATTTCTTTATAATCTCCTTAAAATGTTAAATACAAGAAAAAAACCGGTTAGTAAACAATTTAAAAATATTATTTGCGGGATCGAAAAGTTTTTTATTTATTTAGAATTTTTCATAAAGAGTTCAGGAATATATGAATGTGTTTAATTTTATACAAAATTATTCCGTCGATGTAATTAATGTCAAAACGCATACAATCGTATTCGTATTGTAATGTTTAAAAAATTTAATAAATTATGAATTAGTATATATAACATATGGAGTTAAATTATGATAATTTCGAATGTTTTTAATATTTACTTTTTATGGGAAGAACTTCAATTTAACATTCATTCCCAGTAATTAAGGAATTTTCAATTACTTTACATTATGGAAGTACTAAAAAAGACCTGCAGATGTCCTTTTTTACAGAATTTACTTCTTCAATCTCAAATTTTATCCGGATAGGGCCTAGCAGGTCAAAGCTCCCAAAGGGCCACTTCCGAAAATCACTTGAATGCACATTTTTCATACATTAATATAGCAATTGGGGTAGAATTTGTGTGTATATAAATACATATTTTTTCCGGATCGACATGAGTTTCTTCTATGTATAGATAAATCATTCTGCTAAAATATTTTCAAACTGGCATAGCTCCGATATAAAGTCATCAACATCGTTTTAAAAATCAATTAAACGAATTAAGTTCATTAAAATATTTACGTCGGAGTAAAGCTCGAATATGTTTGTAAATATACAAATCATTCTCCAAAGTGTTTTCGCATTGACAAGATCTGTTCACAATAAGTCGTGCGATATCCACATCCGAAACTCACTTAATATAAAACTAGCTGCGTGTACCCGGCGTTGCCCGGGTTTCTTCGAAAATTAAGTATAATAAGAAGAATAATTTTCTATCTGTAATGACTATACTTTTGTTTTAAATAGATGTCAAAAGTAAGCTTATAACGATAAAATAGTTATTATATTTTTACGCATTTTGTTTAATACTTAAAGTCAGTTTCTCGACCAAAAAGTCTTTAAAAATTTACAAATTGATAATGTGCTTAAATAAGGAAATTTTGACTAATTTGTAGACAAATTTAAGAAACTTTCTTCGAGAAATTATACTGATATCATCATTTTCAATCACTGGTAGGGAACTAAGGACACTTTCAAATTAGTTGTTTTAATTTATCCACGTGCAGTAGATTTTAAGAACTATTCAGTTTAAATTTGGTCACACTTTACTTTGAACTGTAGTGCCCTTGGTGTAAAGAGGCAAAAGACATTTTATTAACTACGAAAATACATACAATTAACCATAAAAAATTTTAAGCGATTTTCTTGCTATTTGAAAAATTACATGCAATTACTCTGAAACAATTATGAAAAATTCTGGACAAAATCATGAAAAATTTTCGCTCATTGCAAGATTTCAAAATTCTTAAAATGAACAAAAAGAGTGAAACCACCGTTTCTGTCTCATCATTGTTTCTCAAATACATCCATTTATACAAGAGCATGTTTAAAAAAATAATTTTTATTCATTAGCTTCTATGCATCCACACTTAAGTTTTGGCTGGATTTAGACACCACTTATAAAATCCGAAGAAATAAAGGTTTATAGGTCAAATATCGTTAGATATACAAAAGACATACCCAAATAATTTTATATGCTATTTTCTCGATCGTAGTAAACTACATCCGATTCTGTTTTCAAATAGTTTTGAAATAAGAATAGTTTTCCGGTGGAAAATATAAGTGATGGGAGTATTATATACGGATCTACAACCGATTTTACGCTTTAGATGAAAATCGATTTTTGATAATACTTATTTTGAAATTTAAATGAAATATATTGTTATCAAGAGAAATCTTTAACTGAATAAATACTTTTTTTGATTATTATGTATTTAATTTCGATTGGGGTAGCGAACCACACCGGGTTTTAGCTAGTATATTATAAATTTCTTTCTAAGATTTTTGATAATACTTAAATTGAATTGATTACAGATATTTATTTTACGTAATCGTAAAGTTAGTTAAACATTATAGAGTTTTCAAATAAAAATAAATGCTTGATTAAATATTTAACTAAATAATAATTCTCATATAATATAAGAAGTATATATCATGATCTTTAGCATTATAAATGTAACAAAAAGTAGACAGAAAAAATTCATTGCATTTCATTAAGATCACAACATTCCTGAAATTAGTGGTATAGGTATATTTTCTGGATATGATGTATTAAACATTCTCTTTCTCAAACTAACCTAACCTTCCACTTTAGAACTATTGTCATGCTAAATTTCATGAAGCATAAAATCCAGATCAAGAAGTTGATTCTAAAAATACACTTTATGTTGCCAAATTATATATAGCCTAGGAATTTGTGTTATAGGTGGTATTCTAAAAGTGAACATAAAAATATGCGTATATAGAATATAGAGTCTATTATAACTTCTGAGGTTACACCTATTAATATGCCGAATTTTATGTAAATAGGTTTAGTTGTTATGCAGTGAAAGAGTTAAAAGAGTCTCATATATATTTATTATTAAATACATATTATACGTTTTGATGTAATGTTTCGTACTGTTCATGAAAATCGGATCAATCTTATATATCCTATTGTTCCTTTTGGGGCTAGACCTATTATCGGTGCAAATTTCATGTAAATCGGTTTAGAAGTTTTGCGTGAAAGCGTAACACACAAACAAACAAACAGTTTGTTTTATATAAATAAAGGATAGGCTTTTCTGGACTTAATCAAACTTAGTTCTAAATATGCATAAATCTTAATATGTACTAGGAATTCCAAACGGGACTGGCTTTTACAAATCCCGGGATTCGGCATTTTGGAAATTAAAATCCCGGTTTATTTCGGAATTACATAAATTTAATAATTTTATCTATGAATGTCTTTAAATCATCATTTTGTTGAATTTTAGCAGGCAGAAGATGTATTTAAATTCAAGTAATCCAATTAATTATAATTTTTAAATAAAAACTTTCATAATTTTTGAAACATTTTAACAACATACTTCCTAAATAAAAATAAATACCATGTTCCGAAATTTGATGTAAGCACTATATGGGAAATATTGCAATCTTTGAGTTATTTGATTATTATATTATTACAAATTTGATCAAGAAAATTGCTATTATTATTTCCGAGTTACTTCCAAAATTGAATTTCATTAACAATAATCGCAATTTACTTGATCAAAGTCAAGCAACAATTGGTAATAATATAATTTTTACTTAATTATATGCTCTTAAAATATTGGCTCTTTTTTGACCACAGACTAAACCGAGTATGTAGCACATTTATGAATCTTATAAAAATACTAATCCAAATTTTATTATATTTACTTTTGTGTCTTCAGAATCACAAATTCTCGAGCGAAATTTTAATAACTCAAAATTTGTTTAACCAATTTTGAGTTTTTCTACCCTTTTGGAAAGACAATTTTGTATACATTTTTTATTTTTGCTACTTTAGCGGCAATACCCTGGCTCTTACTCTTTAAAAAATTGAATAATATTTTACAGTCTTCCATTTGACGTTAAAATACAGCATAATTTCACTATATACATATAATTTTTGGAACATAACATATTCTTATTAATTTAAAATTGTGAAAAACACAAAAAGCAATGTTTTCCCATGTAAACGCATTTACAAATTTTAACGTTAAAATAATTGAATAATATTTTAGAGTCTTCCTGTTCAAACATATTTGAACATAGTTTAAAATCTTATTTTGGTGCATGGGTTTGGTCATAAAAACTATTCGATTTGTTCACTTGAGTTAGAAATAAATATTTATCGCTTAGTTTTTTATGACAACCTTTAGTAATGATAAGAATGGTAGCACTAAGATGCACATTAATTCTCTTGTTTATGTAACGCATAGACATTATGAGATATAATTAGAAACAGATCATATTCTTATCACTAGCGCACTTGAAAACACACCCTTAAAAGGGAATATCTTAGTTCTAAGTTAGTTTTAAGATTTTGTTTAATAGTTCTTAAGTTTTTAGTTTTAAAAATAAATTTAGTGTTATTCAAGATTCGTAAGAGTGCTTTACAACCACTCGCGGTCTTGTAACATTCACTGGTAAAATTTGTATTTTTACTTAATACATTTTTTACACTTCCATTTGTTTTTTTTTTTTATTTATTTAGGATCAAAAGTCTTATATATACAACATTAGTCATTACAAATGGCAAGTTTTAGTATGAATAGTTAATATTCTTAACAATAAGATTATAATTTACTGCACAGCAGTTAAAAGTGCAAAAACATAATTAAACGTAAAAATGGTCAAAATTATTTATAATTATAAAATCGATTTAAAGTATAAACAAGTTAGAGTGCTATATTCGGACGTGCCGGATCTTAAATACCCTCCACCAGCCGGTTATATATTAATAATTTTTTATTTGGTGAAATATTTGTGAAAATAAGTTTTCTCATGTTTGTTAATAGAAAAAACAATACAAACACCATTTTCTTTTATATGTTATTAACGCCCTAAAATATGCTTTAGCGATATTTAATAATTTGCATGTGAGTAACTTACGGTTACATTTGCGTCTATAAATGTGATATTTTTGCCAAATTTTTATACCCTACACCACTATAGTGGGGAGGGTATTATACGTTTGTGCTGATGTTTGTAACATACAAAAATATTGGTCCAATACCCACCTTAAAGTATACCGATCGATTCAGAATCATTTTTTGAGTCGATTAAGACATGTCCGTCCGTCCGTCCGTCCGTCTGTCCGGCTGGCTGGCTGTCCATGTAAACCTTGTGCGCAAGGTACAGGCCGCAATTTTCAAGATAATTTGATGAAATTTGGACCAAGCATGTTTTTTGGCACAAGGACGAAGCCTATTGAAAATGGTTGAAATCGGTCCATTATTTCACCTAGCCCCCATACAACCGTACCTCCCGTTTTGAACTTTTTATGCTATAATTACGTCAAATATTCTGCTATCTCTCTAAAAATTGGCACAAATAAGTTTTATATAAGTATAAATGATACTGCAGATTTTCGTAAGGATCGGCCTATATTTGACCCTAGCCCCCATACAAACCCCCCTTCAAAAAATGACTTAAACGTCTAAAATTGACTTGTAACCATTTGTATCGCAATGAAACTCAACAAAAATAACTGTTATTTAGAAATATATCCTTTTCCCAAATTTACCGAGGATCGGCCCATATTTGACCTATATAAAGCCTCATTTAGAAATTTTAGTTTTTATCAATAAATGGCTTAAATATTTTGGAATTATGGTAATATTCAACATAAAAGTTTCTTTACAAAAAATAAAAATTTTATAAAAGTAAAAATTGTAAAAATATACTCATGGTGTAGGGTATCATATGGTCGGCCATGCCCGACTATACTTTCCTACTTGTTTATAAATATCTTAATTAGGTAATAAGTTATGGTCGTTGAAGCGATTTTTGGGAGAGAACCTTGTATGGCAGCTATGACCAATTGTCGAGCGATTGGAAAAAAAACATTTATGTATATAAAAAATTATATTTTTGCAAAATTTTGTATAAATAATTTAATTAGGTAGCGATTTATGAGCTTTTAAGTGATTGTCGGGAGGGGTCCTTGTATAGGTGCTATGACCAATTGTAGACCGATCGGAAGAAAATTTTACGGTAACATTTATGTAGATAAAAATAATATTTGTGCCAAATTTTGGATAAATATCTTAATTAGGTAGCGAGTTATGAGCGTTTAAGTGATTTTCGGGAGGGGACCTTGTATAGGAGCTATGACCAGTTGTGGACCGATCGGAAGAAAATTTTACGGTAACATTTATGTATATAAAAGTAATATTTGTAGCAAATTTTGTATAAATATCATAATTAGGTAATGAGTTTTGAGCGTTTAAGTGATTTTCGGGAGGGGACGTTGTATGGGAGCTATGACCAATTGTGGACCGATGGAAAAATTTTTTCCTTGATATGAATTGTATTAATATAAAACGTTAATTTGTAAAATTTTGTAAAGATATCGATATTATAACGGAAGTTATTAACAATAAACACATTTTCCGGGAATATGTACATTTGTATGGGAGGTATATGAAATTATGAACCGATTTTTCCAATTTTTAAAAATGTTAATTCTCTCACCAATAGATGTATCTCTGACAAAATTCATCAGTTTATCTGCAGTAGTTTTTGTAAAAAGTACAAATAAATATGTGAAAAATCGATATTTTTTCGAGGTTGTCTTAAATTTTTACTCATATCTTTGAAACTGTTTCACCGATCTTGCTGATTTTCAATACCAAACTGCTTAGGATAACAATGAATATTTTGAGTGAATTTTGTTTTATACAGACAGGCAAATGGACATATCTAGATCGACTCAGAATTTCATAAGGATCAAGAATATATATACTTTGTTGGGTCTAAGATGAATATTATATTATATTATAAATGTTTATTCTTAAAAGATGTTGCGTTAGAAATTAAATGAAGATTGTATGGTAAAGCGTTCCAAAGTCTGATAGCATGTATAAAAATATGTCTCTCAGAGAGTAATCTATTATATATAAATGGCACAAGATTATTTCGCTTAGATCTTGTGAATTTAAGTTTTTCGAAAATATATTCTGGTTCCCTAGTGAAGATACATTTGTGAATTAATAATAAAGATCGAAATTTCAAGTAATTTTTTAGTGATATATGATCATATTTTCTTAAGTCGTAAACATTGTTAAACACTCTTGATAATTTGATTTTAGTGAAGCTATTACAGCTACTGAAGATTTCACATCCATAAAAAAGAGTAGGTAAAATAAATGACTTTGCAGTAAAAGCCCAACATTAAGTGGGGTGTAATAGTGGGAATGCTTACGTAAAATGTCTCAATGCCAGATATCTTATTTATATGATCATTCCAGGTTAGAGTATTATTGAAGATAATTCCAAGATTTTTCGCATTTTCTGCATAATTAATATTTTGATTGTTAATTTTCTTGTGATAAATATCGAGACATTGAGTTTTTTTGGATTTAAGCTCAGGTCATTCCATTTGACCCATTCGAACACACTATCAAGGTCTGCATTAACATTCATAATGCAATTGTTTACATTTCCTTCTCACAACTACAATACAACTGTACATCATCGGCATACATAACATATGAACCTCCGGAACTTGATGTCCTTCCGACAACAGTTTTGAGGGGTTTGATGACACATGTCGTGGCCGATTATCAACAAATATACAGTAATTTATTCAGAAAGCCTTAAAAGATGTTATACGCGAGGTCTTTTAACGTTTTGATTTAGAATCAGTAAGTCGACAACCATGTAATGGCCTACTTCCTATGGAACGAGCTACCACCAATTTAGAATCAAAAATATTTTTATATGACAATACCGCCATTTTATCAAATTTGTTTATTGGGAATATGAGAGCATATCTTGGACTAATATGTGTACCTACAACATTTGGGGTACGATACCATTTTACAATTTATTAGACCATACCATTTTTGTTAAGACCCATCATGAATCATTCCTATTATACAACTATATATATTGTAGTTATTAATCTTCGTGATCAATATTCACGAACATGAATACGACAACAAATTATGTTTTTAAATCTAAATGTATTCAGAAAAAATTAGAAGTCCATTAATCGAAAAATATTAAGCTCTAACCAACTTTCAAGGAAGTTGTATAATAGGAATGATTCATGATGGGTCTTAACAAAAATGGTATGGTCTAATAAATTGTAAAATGGTATCGTACCCCAAATGTTGTAGGTACACATATTAGTCCAAGATATGCTCTCATATTCCCAATAAACAAATTTGATAAAATGGCGGTATTGTCGTATAAAAATATTTTTGATTCTAAATTGGTGTTAGCTCGTTCCATAGGAAGTAGGCCATTACATGGTTGTCGACTTACTGATTCTAAATCAAAACGTTAAAAGACCTCGCGTATAACATCTTTTAAGGCTTTCTAAATAAATTAATGTATATTTGTTGATAATCGGCCACGACATGTGTCATCAAACCCCTCAAAACCGTTGTCGGAAGGACATCAAGTTCCTGAGGTTCATATACCCAAATTCTAAATTAAATCTTTACAAAAATGACTGATGTTATACTGGTACACATTAATTAATAAGATTTTAGATGAAAGTGCTTTCGTTTTTGTTTTTATTTTAAAAATAGTTGAACTTAAATCGAATACTCCTATTATTTTGAACAATAGATTTTGTATGAATGAAACAAATTTTATCCGACGGCCGTCTCCGTCCCCTTGAGATCGTTCTATGGCTTGTAAAACTATGCCCTGCAAATGGCTGATAGAACAATTTTAACAGATGCCGCAACGGCTCTGAAGTTTCCAAGTGCATTTACAAGCGAAAAAATAGATTTTTTTTGCTCAAATATAGGTATTTACTTTATTGTAAAGGAATCTGAATATGCAAATAACAAGCATTTCAGAAAGATATAAAACACAAAAATTAGTTGGAAATTTTTTAAGTTATTGCAAAATTTGCAAAGGCCATTAACGTGCCTCACAGCACATTAATTCAAAATGTGACAAAAAATGTATTTGCTTTTAAGATATATTAAAAAAACATTTTTATACCCTTCACCTTCGTGAGAAGGGTATATATAAGTTTGTCATTCCGTTTGTAATTTCTATAATATAATTTTCCGACCCTATAAAGTATATATATTCAAGATCCTTATAGATAGTGGAGTCGATTAAGCCATGTCCGTCTGTCTGTCTGTTGAAATCAGTTTTCAGAGGACCCCAGATATCGGCGAGATCCGAATCTTGAATAATTATATTAGACATGCTTTCGAGAAGATCGCTATTTAAAATCAGCAAAATCGGTCGGTATATAACGGAGATATGAGCAAAAATCCGAGATAACCTCTGAAAATTTCAGCAAAAAAATGTCAACAACACTGTATATGTAAAAAGATGTACACGTGTGTGTGTAGATGTATTTGGTTTTATTCAGCTGTGTATTTTTTTGTATGTTTGAAATCCAAACATACAAAAAATACACAGCAAAAAAAATATGATTTGAATTTTTTGTTAAAATAAAATAATTTTCCCTTTTGTTTTGCAACTATATTTTAAAGCGTTTAAAATTATATGAGAGTGGATTGTGAGTTATTGTAAAATAATTTTTATGCAAATAATGTAAGTTTGAAATTTAAAACTAACACAAATTTTTTCCAAGTGCTTTTTAAAACAATTTTTTTAGGATAAACAAAAACAAAATCTACGTCTCGTCAATGTTTACCAGCAATGAATACGAAAGTGTTGTTGTTTTACTCTTGCTTGTATATATAGAACAACAACAACGTATTGCTAGTGTTAAGCGCATATAAGTGTATAGAAAACACACTGTCTATAGCTAAGCGCATTTACAAAAACAAAAGAGTACCAAACGCATTGGGCTTGGGCACCCTAGGTTTGGATGTTGGCGTCATTGCGTTGTTATTTTTGTTTTTCTGTGTTTTTCGTTATGTATGTTTAGATGTCTGTGTATTTTGTGTTTTATTTCGTTTAGCGTTGTTGTTCTTTTTGTTTAGCTTTTGATGTACTTAATAATAATGTAGTCGGGAAAAAATTTAAAATTTATAAAAGATGTTTAAAATACACTATGGTGAAAGGTATATAAGATTCGGCACAGCCGAATATAGCACTCTTACTTGTTTAATTTAAATATATTTGTAATTACTCGAATAATAATTTTTATCCGTATGATAACGAAATAAAACAGTGAAAAAATCGGGAAAATAGCATTTTTTAATAAAATTTAATTAATTCTTTACTGTTGCACATTTTTAACAAAATATTTTCAGAGAAAATAAGACCAGATAATATAAAATATATATTTTATTTTATTTATATCGAACATTCTTAACCCATTCAAAGGTCAAATTTTGCAAAATTTGTGAATTATTTATTTGTTGCCATGTTTAATAAATACGACTAAATTCTTAGTATCAAGTCTTGTGTTTAAAATAACAGCTGTTAAAGTAAAATTAACCATTTTAAATACATGGGACAGATTTAATCCGGAATCTTAAAAACGCTATCTTTTTATATCCCTCACCTTCTTGAGAAGGGTATATATAAGTTTGTCATTCCATTTGTAATTTCTATAATATAATTTTCCAAAATAACCCGGAAAAAAGTAGTGAATAATAATTATCATAATTGTTTTTAATAAATAAATATGTTACTTTTTTGCTTTCTGAAAAAATAACATCCTTTTTTAAATAAAACCAATTGTCAGTATTTCTGTATACTTATTTTTGAGATTAACTGTATATTCTGGATCCTTATAGATAGTGGGGTCGATTAAGCCATGTCCGTCTGTCTGTCTGTTGAAATCAGTTTTTAGAGGACCCCAGATATCGGCGAGATCCGAATCTCCAATAATTCTGTTAGACATGCTTTCGAGAAGATCGCTATTTAAAATCAGCAAAATCGGTCGGTAAATAATGGAGATATGAGCAAAAACTCGAGATAACCTCTGGAAATTTTATCAAAAAATGTCATAATTTTTTCATGCTTTCTTAAATAAGCAACAACAATACTGTATATTAGAAACAACACTGTATATTAGAAATGTACAGATTCCGATTTGCAAAAAGCTGGACATTGGGCTTTAAAAAGCTGGACAAAACAAAAAAAGCTGGACATAAAAAATACTGAGAAAATGCTAATTTTGGTTTTGTGTAAATAGTTTCACAGTGATACACCAAAAAATGCAGGGGTTCTCATATACCAATTCCGTTTTGCTATAGTCCACAGAGTATGAATATATTTTTACTTAGTTTTCCCCGATCACTTCGTTAACTTACTTTTTAGAGCAAAAGATGTGAAAAAGCTCCCTTTAAATTTTAAAAAGTCATAAGTACGTAAGCTGTATGTAAAGAAATTTACTATCGCTGGCAATAATACGTCTTTTCGCGTACTTTCCTGTAAGAAATATACAGTAACTTTATGATATAGAGTAATTTTTAATTTACTCTCAATCAAAAAAATATCCAAAAAAATACGCCAAATCCAATTTTTTTATAAACAATTATTAGTTATTTTTGCATATAAGAATGTTTGATATTTAATATCTCATCGGCAGAGCGTAAAATTTTCTTTCCACACTAACACTAATTCACCTTGTGTTTTTGCATTCCATGCACTGAAAGAAAAGTTTGTAAAATTTTTTACTGTTTTTAGTGTAGTGACTTCACTACTTTACAGTGTACCGTATTATAAATAACAAAAAACATAAAAATTTCTGGGGTTTTTATGAATAGGATTGGAAAAAATTTAAACACAATTTATTTTTTATTTTATTTTTTTGAACATTGCTCTCGGAAATGCATTTATTTGCAATTGTAGATACAAAATGAATCTTGTAAATAAAAGTAAAGAAATAATGGAAGATTTTAAAAAATGAAACAAATAATGGATCGTTAGGTGTATAAATATATCCTCCAAGAACTTTTGCGTTCATATACAGTGCTATAAATGTCAACTAATTGAAAATATCTACGGGATAATGTTGTAAATAGACTTGTATATAGAGAATTAATATAGTAGCGGGTATTATATTTGTTTAGCAGTTTATGTCGTTGATTCGCCTTTATTTAAATTTCCATTTTTTACAATATAGGGCCAAATAGACTACACAAGCCCTTGACAAACTTACCAGTATTTTACGTTTGTGCAAGTCTGTTATGTAGTGTATGAGATTGTTTCATATTTTTTACGTATTAATCGATAATTTTTCTCGTTATATTTGAAAATTAAAATAAATATTAAATATCAAACATTCTCATATGCAAAAATAACTTTCGGCAAACAAGAACTTATCTTTATGTTTAACAACAGAGATTTCTCTATGTGTAACTCCATCAAAACACTTCCAAGCTTTCAACCTCTTAGTTTGAGAGCTCGCTGCGCTTGTATGGTGTAGATGGATTTGGTTTTATTCAGCTGTGTATTTCGTTTTGTATGTTTGGATGATGTTGGCGTCATTGCGTTGTGTATTTTGTTTTTGTGAATTCTGTTCGTATATTTGGATGCAGGTTGGTTTTATTGCGTTGTTTATTTTGTTTTTGTTTTTCTGTGTTTTTCGTTATGTATGATTAGATGTCTGTTGGTTTAGATGCCTTGTGTATTTTGTTATACCCTCCACCACCATTAGTGGTGATAGAGGTTATATATCAGTTTGTCATTCCGTTTGTAACACTAAGAAATATTCATCTTAGACCCAACAAATTATATATATTCTT
The DNA here is from genome assembly GCF_022045245.1 of Lucilia cuprina. Lineage (NCBI taxonomy): Eukaryota > Metazoa > Arthropoda > Insecta > Diptera > Calliphoridae > Lucilia > Lucilia cuprina. Next base: position 1,450,999 of record NC_060949.1, read on the forward strand.
GATCCTTATGAAATTCGTCGAGTCGATCTAGATATGTCCGTCTGTCCGTCTATATGTCTGTATAAAACACGCTCACGTTGAAATGAAGCAATGGAACTCCACAAAATTTATTCATTGCAATCCTAAGCAGTTTGGTATTGACAATCAGCAAGATCGGTGAAACAGTTTCAGAATTATGAGTAAAAATTTAAAATAACCTCGAAAAAAATGTCGATTTTTCACATATTTATTTGTATTTTTAACAAAAACTACTGCAGATAAACTAATGAATTTTGCCAGAGATACATCTATTAGTGAGAGAATTAACATTGTTAAAAACTGGAAAAATCGGTTCATAATTTCATATACCTCCCGTACAAATATACATATTCCCGGAAAATGTGTTTAGTGTTAATAACTTCCGTTACAATATCGATATCTTCACAAAATTTTACAAATTAAAGTTTTATGTCAATACAATTCATATCAAGTAAAAATTTTTCAATCGGTCCACAATTGGTCATAGCTCCTATACAAGGTCCCCTCCCGAAAATCACTTAAACGCTCATAACTCATTACCTAATTAAGGTATTTATACAAAATTTGGCACAAATATTATTTTTATCCACATAAATGTTACCATAAAATTTTCTTCCGATCGGTCCACAATTGGTCATAGCACGTATACAAGGACCCCTCCCGACAATCACTTAAAAGCTCTGAACTCGCTACATAAATAACATATTTATACAAAAAATTTACCACAAATATTAATTTTGTATACATAAATGTTACTGTAACATTTTTTTCCGATCGGTCCACAATTGGTCATAGCTCCCATACAAGGTTCCCTTCCGAAAATCACTTAAACGCACATAACTCATTACCTAATTAAGATATTTATACAAAATTTGGCACAAATATTATTTTTATCTACATACAGTATTGTTTGGAACTCAAAAGGACCAACGATTTTCATAAGAACATCAAAAAGTTGCTTAAGTTTCGAACAGCTATTTATGGAGTTAATTCAGTTATTATTTTCTTGTAACTCCCAGCAAAATGGAATTAAACTTTTGTTGTTGTTATTATAATATAGACACATAATGTTATTATTATCAATTATATAATTTTGAATAAATCAATTAAAATAGAAATTGTAGTACTTTATATACAATGCCATAAAAAGTTGCTTAGGTTTCGAACAATACTGTAAATGTTACCATAAAATTTTCTTCCGATCGATCCACAATTGGTCATAGCTCCTATACAAGGTCCCCTCCCGAAAATCACTTAAACGCTCATAAATCTCTACTTAATTAAATTATTTATCAAAATTTGCCATACAAGGTTCTGTCCCAAAAATCGCTTCAACGACCATAACTCATTACCTAATTAAGATATTTATACAAAATCTGGCAAAAATATCACATTTATAGACGCAAATGTAACCGTAAGTTATTTCCGTTTGGACCATAATTTGTCATATACCTAACTCATTATCTAGATTAGAATTGTTACTTTTATGCATTCAAATTTTGATGAGAAAATATACTTGAAATTTGTTGTTCATTTTCGAAACACTTTTTACTCATTACCAAATAAAGTTTTAAAAAAATATTTTTTTTACTTCAGAAATGTTACTATCAATTTCTTTATCCGATCGATCGATATTAATCTAGTTGTATTATCATAACTATAATTATAAACAATTATCTCCTTATTTATAAAGATTTTAGTCGCTTATTTTATGTTTAGTATGCAAATTTTCCAAGCAAAATTTCTAAAATTAACCATCAATAACTTTATTAAACATTTCACTCACATGCAAATTATTAAATATCGCTAAATCATATTTTAGGGCGTTAATAACATGTAAAAGAAAATGGTGTTTGTAATGTTTTTTATTTCGTTTAGCGTTGTTGTTGTTCATTATACCCTACACCACTTTAGTGGGGAGGGTATATTGGGTTTGTGCTGATGTTTGTAACGCACAATAATATTGTTCCTATACCCACCTTATACCAATCGGCTTAGAATCATTTTCTGAGTCGATTTAACTATGTCCGTCCGTCTGTCCGTCCGTCCATGTAAACCTAGTAATTAAACTACATGCCGCAATTTTGAAGATAATTGAATGAAATTTGGTACATAATCTTCTATTGTCCCAGGGACGAACCCTATTGAAAAGATCGGTCCATTATTTCACCTAGCCGCCATACAACTGTACCCACCAAAAAGGGCTTGTAAACATTGTAATCAAACTACAGGTCGTAATTTTGGAGATAATTCAATGAAATTTATCACTGATACTGTAGACAAAGCCAATTGAAAATGGTTAACATCGGTCCATTATTTCACCTAGGCCCCATAGAATTGAACCCGACAAATAGGGCTTTTAAGTTCATAATTATGTTTAATATACTGGTATCTCGACAAAAAGCTGCAAAATCAAGTTCTATACTAGTCTTGATGATTCTGATAAACTTTTTATTTATATGGCCTCATTTGACCTTAGCCCCTCTAAAAATCCCACATTCAAATTTTTCTTAAATATCCACAGTTTTATTAAACAGTAAATGGCTTTAGTATATCTGAGGCAAGGTACAATTCAACTTAAATGCTTTATTATAAAATCTACATCACATTTTATTCGTATACAGGTGTAGGTTATTATATGGTCGGCGTCGCCCGACTATAACTTCTTACTAGTTTTGTTTTGCTTTTGGTGTAATATTAATGTAGTCGGGAAAAATTTATAAAAATAATATGTTTAAAATACACTATGGTAAAGGGTATTTAAGATTCGGCACAGCTAAATATAGGACTCTTGTTAAAGTATGATTTTTTATACCTAAGATATAATTTTTATACCCTTCACCTTCGTGAGAATTTTTCCTTCCGAATTTTCAATAATTCTATTGGAAATACGATCGAATAGAACGCTTTTTAAAATCAGTCCAATCGGTCCATAAATAACGAAGATATGAGTAAAAATACGAGACCACCTCTAAAAATTTCATGAAAAATTTACATTTTTCGTGCATGCTTATACAAAACAACAAACAAAAACAAAACATAGTATCAAACGGTAATTTTTTTGTTATTGTGGTTTCTTGTTTATAAACACAAATCAAAGAATGAACATGACGTTACGTCACGTTGTTATTGGCAAGAAACATGAAATTAAGAAGCATGAAATTTAGCATGTTGGACCTTGACTAGGTAAGAACTTGCAAAAAGAGACTTTTTGGTACTTTTTATACCCTACACCACTATAGTGGGGAGGGTATTATACGTTTGTGCTGATGTTTGTAACATACAAAAATATTGGTCCAATACCCACCTTAAAGTATACCGATCGATTCAGAATCATTTTTGAGTCGATTAAGACATGTCCGTCCGTCCGTCCATTTGAACTTTTTATGCTATAATTACGTCAAATATTCTGCTATCTCTCTAAAAATTGGCACAAATAAGTTTTATATAAGTATAAATGATACTGCAGATTTTCGTAAGGATCGGCCTATATTTGACCCTAGCCCCCATACAAACCCCCCTTCAAAAAATGACTTAAACGTCTAAAATTGACTTGTAACCATTTGTATCGCAATGAAACTCAACAAAACTAACTGTTATTTAGAAATATATCCTTTTCCCAAATTTACCGAGGATCGGCCCATATTTGACCTATATAAAGCCTCATTTAGAAATTTTAGTTTTTTATCAATAAATGGCTTAAATATTTTGGAATTATGGTAATATTCAACAGTTTCTTTACAAAAAATAAAAATTTTATAAAAGTAAAAATTGTAAAAATATACTCATGGTGTAGGGTATCATATGGTAGGCCATGCCCGACTATACTTTCCTACTTGTTCTTTCTACAAAAGGTATTTTTTGAATTTTCTACAATATTGAACCTAGAAACATGATATTAAGTATGTAGAGCCCGGATTAGTCCAGAACACATAAAAGGCGACATTTTGATACTTTTTCGTTCTACAAAAGGTACTTTTTGAATTTTCTATAATATTGAACCTAGAAACATGAAATTTAGCATGTAGAGCCTTGACTAGGTAAGAACCTACAGAAAGGGACTTTTTGATACTTTTCCCTTCTACAAAAGTTACTTTTTGAATTTTCTATAATATTGAACCTAGAAACATTAAGTAGAAATCCATAAAAGGGAAGTTTTTGGTACTTTTTCGTTCTTCAAAAGGCACTTTTTAAAATTTCTATAATATTGAACCTAGAAATATGAAGTTAAGCATGTAGAGCCCGGATTAATTTAGATCGTATAAAATGAGCTACAATAGGTATTTTTTGATTTTTTGTAATAAAATTTGTAATTACAGTTTTTTAACACATCATGGTGAAGTGTATATAAGATTCGGCACAGCCGAATATAGAACTGTTACTTGTTTGTTTTATATTTTTTATTCCTCTAATTCAATGGTGGACATTGTGTTATTCTCACTTATACACACGCGATACAAATATTCCCAGCAACAAAACGAACTATACACAAAACAAAAACAAGTAAGAAGTTATAGTCGGGCGAGACCGACCATATAATACTCTACACCTGCATACGAATAAAATGTAATTTAGTTTTCATAATAAAGCATTTATGTTGAATTGGACCTTGCCTCAGATATACATAAGCCATTTACTATTTAATAAATCTGTGGATATTAATGTAAAATTTTGATGGGGTCTTTTTATAGGGGCGAGGATCAAATGAGGCCCTATAATTACAAAGTTCATCAGGGTCATCAAGGCTAGTATAGAACTTGGTTTTGCAGCTTTTTATCATTATTATGAACTTAAAAGCTCTATTTGGCGGGTTCAGTTGTAGGGGGCCTAGGTGACTATTTTCAATAGGCTTCATCTACGGTACAATAGAAGATCATGTGCTAAATTTCATTGAATTGTCTCCAAAACTGCGACGTATAGTATGATTACAATGTTTACACGCCCTATTGGAAGGTACAGTTGAAAGGGGACAAGGTAAAATAATGGACAGATCTTTACCATTCTCGATAGGGTTTGTCCCTGGGGAAATAGAATATCATGTACCAAATTTGAACACTGAGAATTCCCAAATATTGCAAAATTTCACCTTTCCACTCCACAGTTTATGGGTTAAGAATGTTCGATTTTTATAAAACTCCATATATATATTTCGTATTATCTGGACTATAACGTTCGGAAAATGTTTTTTTCCCGAAATCCTCCGAGATCAAATCTCAGGTACAGCTAATCTGTAGGAAATATTGATTTAATTTTTTACCATATAATAGCCTTTTTTATACCCTTCACCTTCGTGAGAAGGGTATATATAAGTTTGTCATTCCGTTTCCGACCCTATAAAGTATATAGATTCTGGATCCTTATAGATAGCGGAGTCGATTAAGCCATGCCCGTCTGTCTGTCTGTTGAAATCAGTTTTTAGAGGTCCCCAGATATCGGCGAGATCCGAATCTTCAATAATTCAGTTAGACATGCTTTCGAGTAGATCGCTATTTAAAATCTATAAATAACGGAGATATGAGCAAAAATCCGAGACAACATCTGAAAATTTCATAAAAAAAGCCACTTTTTTATGCTTTGTTATAAAAGCAACAACAGTGTGAATTGGATAAAGATGTACATGTCCGTGTGAAGATGTATTTGGTTTTATTCAGCTGTGTATTTTTTTGTAAGTTTGGATGCTGTTCTGTTCTCACGAAGGTAAGTGGGTATAACAAGAACAATGAGATGAAGCAGTAATATGTTCGTAATACAGCTCATATTTGTTTGAGGGTGGTAATACAGTTTGACGGTGGTATTACAGTACAACGGTTAATATTTCTTTCTGCTACAGTTTATATTTGTTTGTGTGTATGTTATGTGTAACATGTGTGCAGAGATACAAAATAAATAAAACTGTTTTTTAAAATATACTTGGTGAAGGGTATATAAGATTCGGCACAGCCGAATATAGAAATATTACTTGTTAATATATAAAAATCCCCATCAGAACACAAAAATTTTGAAATTTGTTTAACAAAGTTTCAAAAAAGTTAAATTGTAGATTTGAAACTGCCGTTTAAAAAAATCAAACTTTTTTGACCATAGCTGAAAACAAGTTTTCACCTTATAAGGACAAAAACTAAAATCCGAGTAAATATAGATATATTTAATGTAACAAAATGTTTTTTATACCCTACACCACATTAGTGGGGAGGGCATATTGGGTTTGCAACATACAAAAATATCATTTTCTGTGAGCAAGGTACAGGCCGCATTTTTTAAGATAATTGGATGAAATTTGGCACACACGCTTCTTTTGGCCCAAGGACGAAGCCTATTAAAACTGGTTAAAATTAGTTCTTTATTTCGACAAGCCCCCATACAACCGAACCTCCCAAATAGAGCATTAGGTTCATAATTAAGTTAAATGTTCTATTATGTCAACAAAAGTCGACAAAACTTAGTTTTATAAAACTTTAAATAACACTACCGATTTTTGTAACGATCAGGCTTCATTTGACCCCATACAAACTCCCCTTCAGAAAATGATTTGAAGATCAAAATTCACTTACAAACACTAATAACATTTTTAAATTCTACATAAATAACTTTGAACTAGAGTTAACTTCTCCTACCAACATTTATAAGGATAGGACCATATTTTCCCCTACTCCCCTTTGAGCCCTATTGTAAAAAATTTATTTTTTTGCAAAAAAAATATAAAAATATTCCGGCATAAAGTTAAAAAAACAAATCAAATGCCTTATTTTTTAAATAATATGGCCGACTATGCCCGACTATACAGTGTTTTTTGAGCACTCTAAATCTATATCTATATATATAAAATAAGAATGTGTGTTTATTTGTATGTTTGTCTGTTTATATGTTTGAACAAGTCTATAACTACTAAACGGCTGGACCGATTTTCTTGAAATTCACAGCGTATGTCTGGAATAGGTAATACTTTTTATTTTAAAATACCAAATGGGCGAGGAGCCACGCCTATATTAATAAATATAAAATCCGTATATGTGAGATAATATAATAGTTAGAGCCAAATTTTGTCGGAGCTACTTTAGTGTGAATATGTTTATTTAGGATAAAAAGTGGGTGGACTAGCACTAGAGGGCGTGGCACCTACCTATAAATTAAATACAAAAATTCTTTTATTTTGGAAACTATTACAGTTAGAATCTTAAAATTTTGCAGGAATAACTTTAACATAATAAATTGGCGGACTACCCATGAGAGTAGTGGCACCTCCCATATTAATAAATACTAAAATTCGGTTATCTGGAAAACTAACAAAATTATGTTCTTAAAATTTTGCACGAAAAACATTAATATTCATCTGTGCAATATTAAGGATAAAAAGTGGACATTCATCTGGGGCACTTGGAAATAGAAAAAATCGTATATCTAAGAAAATATTAGAGCTAGAATCCTTAAATTTTACTTGAAGAACTTTGATCTGAACATTTAGAGTATAAGAGGCGGACTTCCAATGGGGTATTTGGTACCTCCCATATAAATTAAATACAAAACTTCATTTAACTGGGAAACTAATAGAACTAGATTCTTAAAATTTTGCACAAATTACTTTAATATTCATCTGAACATTTTGACAGAAAAAGGGCGGACTTTCATCTGGTGAGTTTGAAGGCGCACATGAATTTGATAGAAAAATTCGTATATCTAAGAAACTAATTATACGCGTGTGCATATAATTTCAACTAAGTAAAATAAAAACAAGTATGAAACTATAGTCGGGCGTGACCGACCATATGATACCCTACACCAGTTATGATTATTAAATGTGATTTATTCTTTATAATAATTCATTGTTCTATACATTTAAGCAATTATGGATGAAAATCTAATTTTCTGAAAGAGGCTTGGGGGCTAGTGGCAAATATGGACCAAGCCCGATAAAGTTTTGTGAATATATTTATATGTATATAATATTTATTTGTGCTGAATTTCATCGAGACATTTGAGTTTATAAGTTCATTTTGGACATTCTAGTTATTTCCACACGAATTATTAATTTTTTTTATGAAAATAATTCGATAATGTTATACTTTTTCTTAAATTTTATAAAAATGTTGTAGATTTATTTAATCATAATATAATTAATTAAGTATGTTTAATTTTGCTAAAATTTAAGAAAAAAATATTACGAAAGGTTTTCGTATTTTCGTAAAAATAGAAAAGGGTTTTATTAAATAATATTTCGTATTATACACGAAATTTATGTAAATATAACGAAAATAGAAGTTACGAAATTTTTTTGTAAAGTTCAGCATGGATTATTTTCAGTGTAGGATTAGTGAAAATTATTTAAAAAGTTTTTTTTTTAACGTTGGCCTGTGTTATGTGAATTTTTAATTATGCTATAACTACTTCTACTTTTACCATAATTTTATATAAATCTGTATCTATATCTAGTAAAAGTCAGAGGCAATCGTCTGTTAATTCAAGTCTGCTACTTTATTACTCAAATATTAACATGTATTTGGGGATTCTACCTCTAACAGTTTCCATTATTTCACCTAACCTCAATACAACTGCACCCCCGAATATAGCTTGTAAATCTTATAATCAAACAACAGGTGACAACTTTGAATATAATTCAATAAAATTTGGTACATGATCTTCTATTGTTCAAGGGATAAGGCTTTGAAAATTGTTAAGATCGGTCCGTTATTTTTCCTAGCCCCCCCCCCCCCACAACTGAACCCCCGAATAGGGCTTGTAAATCTTGTAATCAAACTACACGTCGAAATTTAGAAGATAATACTTATAATGAAATTTAGCACGTTATATTTTATGGTGCCTATTGAAAATTGTTAACATGTGTCCATTATTTCACCTAGCCCCATACAACTGAACCCGCAGAATAGAGTTGTTAAGTTCATAATTATGTTTAATATACTCGTATCTCGAAAAAAAGCTGCAAATCCAAGTTCTATACTAGCCCTGATTAATTTTATAATTATAGGGCCTTACTTAACACAGGCCCGTACTTTAATTTTATTCAACAATAAATGGCTTAAGTATATCTAAGGCAAGGTACAATTCAATGCTTTATTATTAAAACTAAATCGCATTTTATTTTTGTAAAAGGTGTTATATTGTCGGCCTCGCCCGACTATAATTTCTTACTTGTTTCTTCATACAAGTTTGGAACACTCGAATTTACATACATATATAGAAGAAAATATTGTGCAACACTGACTAACTGTACAAATATAGTTTTGTAATAGAAATATATGCTATATACGTTCTTTACTTTAGAACTGTTCATTTAAATTTGTGAAATTTAATTTGTTGGTCATCTAAAAACTTTGTCTTATCTCTTACGGTATTTGAATATAATATACATATCTCTATGTATCTATATTCTAGAATAGTATCGAACCCTTATTAAGTTTTAAAGCAAGCCATTAATAAAAATCCATTTAAATATGTTTAAAAATATTTAACAAACAATATTAGCTGAGAAGTTGAAGAACTTGTATAATTTATTAACAATTGATGAGATTAAAAGTTTTCCTTAACTTTTTGCCAAGTAATAAAGACAAAGTTTTATTTTTGTTTTGCTCGAGTATTTTTGAAACAAAACACAATTCAACTTTAACAGATATTTAAAATCAACGAAACATGCCTTTAGGATACAAGAAATATTAGATTGTTAACGAAATCAAATTTTAATTCAATCTAAAATGAACAGATTTTAACAAAAAATTTAAAAGGATTTTGATTGTGACAAGACATATTTGATTGTATGTATGTAGTATATGTATACATATGTATGTAAGTATATGCACATGTGTATGTATGTACATTTACATAAATGTACATTAATTTGACAGGAATAAAATATAATAGCCAAAAAACGCTTGGTCAACTGTCAATCAAATCATCCATTTGGTTGAAAAAAATCCAATAAATTTTTATGTGATCTTAAACGTTTTTACAATATGCACGAACTGCACAAAGTTTTTTTATTTTTTTGTTTTATTATATTTTTCATGATGAAAAGTAATGAATTCAAAAGTTAAAGCTGGGATACACGATTGTCGCAAATGCGCGTTTCTGACACAATTCTCTACGATTTTTAAACTAAAAAATGTGAAAATAGTCTTTGTAAACAAATCTTAAGCGTGGGTTTACACGATTGTCCCTGTTGAATATTCCAAATAAACTTTAGTAACATTTTGTTTATAGAGACTATATGTTTATCCTGGGCACAACAGTTACAATTTAGGTCATAATAGCCGCCAATAAATTTCGAAATACCACTATTAAGAAGAAGTCAAAATACCTGAGTGCAAAAAAGTATAAAAATAAATGTATTCCCATTTGGTTTCTTGTGAACCTGTTCGCAAAAAAAAAACTGTTCTTTTCAAGATCAATCCGGTTTTCAAATTTGAGCTCTTTAACTTTAACCGTCTAGGTTGTGCAATTTTGAATCAGTCAGTAACGTTTAAATTAAAACAAGTAAAAGTTTTATATTCGGTTGTGCCGAATCTATATACCCTTCACCATGATGTGTTAAAAAACAGTCTGTACGAATTTTATTAGAAAAAATCAAAAAATACCAATTGCAAAACGGTAAGGTTTAAAAAAGTCCCTTTCATGGCTTCTCACTTAATCCAGACTCTACATACTTAATTTCACGTTTCTAGGTTCAATATTATAGAGCCCTTTTATGGGTTCCCACTTAATCCAGACTCTACATAATTAATTTCATGATTCCAGTTTCAATATTAAATAAATTTCAAAAGTCCCCTTTTATGTATTCTCACCTAATCCGACTCTGCAAACTTAATTTCATGTTTCTAAGTTCAATATTATAGAAAATTCAAAAAGAGATTTTGATGGACAATCAAATAATTTGGGTCGCATTACTCGATAACTACTCTTAGATCAACTTTTCCAAAGGTTTTGGTTCATTATCATGCTGAAAATCGCAATAATTTAAGTTGTTCTGTTCGTTGTTCTCAATCATATAATTCATTTTGTTGGCGAAAAACGTCTCAAGAAGAAAAACAATCCAACTCAGTTTGTGTTTCAACATCAGGATTAACCCTTATCTTCAAAAATCATGGCAACACCCATAAATTTTTGCTCTCCATTCATTATTGGGCCTTCACTAAAAGGATATGCTATAGTATTTCCTTCAGCCTTTGAGCCTCACATACTTTGCCTAAATTTAAGAAGGAAAATGTGGACCCGTTTATAAATAAAACTGTTTTTTATTAGTCTTGCGTAATCTATTTCAATATTCTACCCAAAATTGTACAGAATTTGTAAAAAAAACTAATTTCTTTAAGTAAACTCTGTGCCATGTCATTGCGGGATTCATATGCGGTTACATGATCGTACATTAAAGGCTTAAAAAAACATGGAGGTCAAATAATTAAGGTTGTGGGCAAGATTTTTGGTGAGTAGAGAAAGTCCTGATGTTGAAATGCAAATAAAATTGGATTGTTTTACTTTCTGAGTCATTTTTGGCCAACAAAATGAACCATAGGATTAAGTACATTGAACAGAACAACTTACTTTATTGCGATTTTCAGCATGATAATGAACCAAAACCTTTGGAAAACTTGATCTAAGAGTAGTTATCGAGTAATGCGACCCAAAGAGATGCTGTTCGGCATTCTGAAGCGCTGGGTCGAAACTCGCAGTTTTAGAAAACATTGCAGCTTTCGAATGGCTTAAAATCCGCTTGGGATTAATAACGAACTACACTAGTAACTAATCTATTCCATAAAGGTGTTTGGAACTCAAAGGGACCAAAGATTTTAATAAGAAGATCAAAAAGTTGCTTAAGTTTCGAACAGCTATTTATGGAGTTAATTCAGTTATTATTTTCTTGTAACTCACAGCGAAATGGAATTAAACTTTCGTTGTTGTTATTATAATGTAGACACATAATGTTATTATTATCAATTATATAATTTTGAATAAATCAATTAAAATAAAAATTATAGCACTTTGTATACAATGCCAAAAAAAGTTGCTTAGGTTTCGAACAATACTGTATATATATAATTCAATTTGTCACCCCTATCACAGGCTACAGCTAAATGCATTTACAAGAACAAATGAGAACCAAGCACATACGGCTTGGGTACTAGAGTATTCAATTATTCGGGTTTTTGTCTTATTCGGTTTATTCGACAAATAATTATTTGAGGTTTTACGTTTGCCGGTTAATAATCGGATAATTAAAAATTAATCGGTTATTCGAACAAAAGGAAACTAAGTGTTACTATTGCGTTTTACAATAATTTTCTTCATATTACACCCTGTAACAATTTTAAAAAAAACTTTCAAATATGGAAAAGTTGATAAGCACGTGAAAATAGATTACACTTATAGCAATTCTGCGTACTCCGAGTTTTATGTCCTTATAAAAGGATTTTAAAGTTTAAAGGACTACAAACAAATATTTATATGCATTTTATGATGCTAATATTGGTGTCAAATGGAAGCTGGTAATCTGTACATTCTATCCATATATATTATTTACCTGCCTGCCTCACTTAGAAAAAAAAACGAAAAAGAAGTTAAATTTAAAAACGTTTCATTTTCGACACAAAAACTTTTAATTACTTTTTTGTGACAAATTTTCTTTAAGATATCCAATTCTTTCTTGATGATCTTGATGATTTGGAATAAATTATATTATTTCGAAGCAGAGGAACTCACCCTCATTTAAAATTAATATTAATGCCAACTTTTTAATATAAATTTGGAATTCATCTTTTGAAATCGGTGGTCTTTTAAACTTTAAAGTCCTTTAAAGAGCCCATTATGAAAAGCTGAGTACACAGAGGTAATGCTAATGGTCCACAGTTTCCTGTACGCATAGATTTTTTCATGTTTGAAAATAAGTTTTGCACGGTTTATAAACAAAATTATGATTTTCACTTCTTTCGCTTTAATTCTATGTTTAGTTCTTCCCAAATATTATAAACCATTCCTGTTTATGTGAAATGATTTTCTATATAAAGAAATTTCTGTTTTTAAGATTTTCGACGAGTTCTAGAATTCATCATTCCCTTAAACACTAGTTCAACTATAACTGTTGCTGAAGAACTTATTGGAAATACTTGAGAACACAACTATATAATTATTTCCATGATTTCTTTTCAAAAATCATCAAATAAATTTTCTTTATTTTAGAAAAATTATTAAGAAATTAAGAAAAGAAGAAAATTTATAATAAAAATATTCAATTATGTAGAAAATATATAGTAATTTCACTGCTAAATAGTGAGTTTTTCTTAATCTGTTAATGGATAGAAATTATTCGGTTTATTCGTTATTTGAAATTTGACAATTTTCATTTATTCGAACGATTAATCGTAAAAAATTAATCGATTAACCGATCGACGATTAATCGTTTGAATACTCTATTGGGCACTTTTGTTTTAAAGTAAATTGCAACACACTCAACCATGAAAGAAAATCCACAGTCATGCTCTTTGTACAGTTCCTAGAAACGATAACAAAAATTCCCACCGTATACCAATCTTTTACCTGGCGTGTTGCCCTATTTCATGGTGGTACTTTTTCAACCACTGGGTGAGAAAAAAGTAAATAACTCACCACTACTGCCCCTTTGGGTATCTTACACGCAGGTTGTAATTTTTGTACATGGATTAAGCCGGTCCATGTAAAAGCACTTTGCTCGAGTACTTGAGCTATATAATGTAAAATATCGCTTCCGTTTACCACCACGCAGATGGCCTCTGCAGATTTGGCAAGACGTAACCGGTAGATCGAAGTACGAATCCATTAAATAAGCCGAGACTTTGTTCTTACTCACGGACACACTGTGGTAATTCTGATATGAACAGAGTTTTCTCTGAACATATCTGGACAAGGAGGGAAAATTCAATGGTATCATTTGTATATGATTCCTTTCATCCATCATCGGACAACCCAGCACATACAACACATTTATTATAGGTATACGGGTGGGTGAGGCCCACATACCCCATATTCATCCCGTACCATATACACTTAATACCAACTCATTTCCACCGCTTAGTCCCACAGTCACTCTTCTGTACTGTATCTGTTGTTTCGGCAACAGCACTGAACTTATCATGAAATATTGACTTCACCTTACATCAGTCTTTTAACCGCAACTCACTCTTCCCGCGAATTTGAGTTTTAATCACAGTCATTGCGTGGATCGAAGGAACCTCAACCAACTGACCAGGCAGGACGTAGTATCAGATTATGTGGTGATCTGGTTTGACCTCTTTCAATCTATGCAAGGATTAAGCCAGGCAGTAGACTGTACCAATTTAAAGTCCCGTCCAGACTGAGGTATTGGAAAACACTTCCTTTCCCCGGGATTGCAATAACTCCAAGATGGATTCTTCACCAAGGTAACATGCCCCCGGGGGGAGTGAAAAGGGTATATATAAGTTTGTCAATCCGTGTGCAATTTCTGACAATATATAGCATCTTAGCTGGAGAAGTCGATTAAGTCGATTAATTTTCTGAAGAAATAAAATAATAGTTAAAATTTTAAATGGAAATTTGGTAAAAACCTTAAAAGTGGAATCTAACGCTCATATGTTTGGAATGTTTTTTTTTTCGTTTCGAAAAAAGAAGAAATTAAGAAAATGGTAGTATAAAAATTGCTAAAATATGAAAATATTGTCTTCAAAACAATGCATATATTATATCTTGTTGGTATATTACTAGTAAATCAACTACACAGACCAAAAAAAAAATTCAAAAGTCGAATCCCTAAACTAAGTTTGACATTTCTAAAGGATTGAGTAGCGTTGAATTCGAATCTAGCATTAGATTTTTTTATATCACATCTGGGATTTTAAATATTATGTCATGAGAAAACACCATTTGTAGGCCCTTTTTAAGATTTAAAATAAAATTTTTGGCTTGTGTTATTAGCGTAAAATTTCTAAATTCATCTTTCTAAAGGGCCAAATGTGACCTGACATTCATTAAGACCAGATTTATTAAAACATAACATAACGGTTGAAGTTAAAGAGCTAAAATTTGGGCAGGAGATTGGTCTAGCGAATAGATCCACTAAGACGGGATTTCGGTAACTTCATATCTCCTAAACTAGACAAGATACAAAAGCAGTTAAAAGCTTATCGTCGTTCACTTATTTTATTATTATATATATAATATATATATATATATATATATATATATTATATATATATATATATATATATATATATATTATATATATATATATATATATATATTATATATATATTATGCATTTTATGATGCTAATATTTAAAAACGTTTCATTTTCGAAACAAAAACTTTTAATTACTTTTTTGTGACAAATTTTTTTTAAGATTTCCAATTCTTTCTTGATGATCTTGCTGATTTGAAATAAATTATATTATTTCGAAGCAGAGGAACTCACCCTCATTTGAAATTAATATTAATGCCAACTTTTTAATATAAATTTGGAATTCATCTTTTGAAATCGGTTGTCTTTTAAACTTTAAAGTCCTTTAAAGAGCCCATTATGAAAAGCTGAGTACACAGAGGTAATGCTAATGGTCCACAGTTTCCTGTACGCATAGATTTTTTCATGTTTGAAAATAAGTTTTGCACGGTTTATAAACAAAATTATGATTTTCACTTCTTTCGCTTTAATTCTAAGTTTAGTTCTTCTCAAATATTATAAACCATTCCTGTTTATGTGAAATGATTTTCTTTATAAAGAAATTTCTGTTTTTAAGATTTTCGACGAGTTCTAGAATTCATTCATTCATTCCCTTAAACACTAGTTCAACTATAACTGTTGCTGAAGAACATATTGGAAATACTTGAGAACACAACTATATAATTATTTCCATGATTTCTTTTCAAAAATCATCAAATAAATTTTCTTTCTTTTAGAAAAATTATTAAAAAATTAAGAAAAGAAGAAAATTTATAATAAAAATATTCAATTATGTAGAAAATATATAGTAATTTCACTGCTAAATAGTGAGTTTTTCTTAATCGGTTAATTGATAGAAATTATTAGAGGTAATGCTAATGGTCCACAGTTTCCTGTACGCATAGATTTTTTCATGTTTGAAAACAAGTTTTGCACGGTTTATAAACAAAATTATGATTTTCACTTCTTTCGCTTTAATTCTAAGTTTAGTTCTTCTAAAATATTATAAACCATTCCTGTTTATGTGAAATGATTTGCTATATAAAGAAATTTCTGTTTTTAAGATTTTCGACGAGTTCTAGAATTCATACGTTCCCTTAAACACTAGTTCAACTATAACTGTTGCTGAAGAACTTATTGGAAATACTTGAGAACACAACTATACAATTATTTCCATGATTTCTTTTCAAAAATCATCAAATAAATTTTCTTTATTTTAGAAAAATTATTAAGAAAAGAAGAAAATTTATAATAAAAATATTAAATTATGTAGAAAATATATAGTAATTTCACTGCTAAATACAGTGGACGTCCAATAGTACGTACCCTCTTTATTACGAATGTCCAATAATACGAATGGCAAAATTGTTGCATTTTCTACTCTATAGTACGAATAAAGTCACGATTTTTCTGTTCGATAGTACGAATAACGCATTTTTATGGGAATTTTGGTTTTATTTGCTTATGAATGAAGTTTTTATTTTGTTTTTATTTTATGATTTCGATATCATTCACCTTTAGCTCAGTAATTTTGAAGTTTTTTGTATTTATTACAAATGTTTTGTGTTTTTAAAAGTCCTATACACACAATTTACTGCATGTATATTTACAAATCAACAATTATTTAGTGTAATTAATTTATTTTCTTTTAATTTCGATGACCAAAGAGAAGAAATTAAATTTAATGATATCGCCAATGAGAACAATATTGAAGCTTCAAAAGCGCTGTTATTGAAAAGGTCGTAGGAATCATTTTGCAAAGTAATAAACAACAATGTTTATTTCCGGATTTTCTAATAAGTAAAATGTTATTTATATATGTATGAACTGTCAATTTTGAAAGTAGTATGACTCCACATTCCAATGGGATTAAGCATTACTATATGTGATCCTTTAACTATTCCAATTTTACAAGAGAAAATTTTAAATTAGAGAATTGTTTTTGAAGGTATATTCCATTCAAGTTTTTAATTAAAGTTTTATGTAATCTGAACATGTTTTATACATTATGGAACAGATATGTACATGCAAATTGTCTTTGGCACACATATTTTTAAAAACATCAAAATTTAAAACCTTCTATATCTCATTTCAACCATTGGAATCACGATACTTTTATTAACAATTCGTATACGTAAATATAAGCCTTTTATGCCTGTTTATTTACAAGAAATTTGAAATAATACATATTTATTATATTTTGTTTCGTTATGTAATTTTTCATGAAAAATGAAACAAAAATAAATAAATAAATAAATAAATAAATAAATTATAGATCAATCCACATAAAATTTGAAGGACAGATTTTGACTCACATGGAACTTATGTGTGTTGAATTTCATCGCTATACTCGTATTTTTAAGCGAGTAATGTAATTATTTTTTTAAAGAGACCTCGTACCCCTCGGCCAATTATGGACCGATCCATATAAAATTTGGTAGAGAAGTTTCAGCTCGATAAGGACCAACTTACGTTAAATTTCATTCCTATACTCGTATTCTTAATCGAGTAATGAACGTTAAAGTAATTTTTTGAAGTGGACCTTTTATGGGGGTAGGATCAATTATAAACCGATCCGTATAAAAATTGGTATACAGATTTTGATTAACATGAAACTTATTTGTGACGAATTTCATCACTTAATTCTTATTTTTAAGTCATTAATGAGTGTTATACCGATTTTCCGAAGGACCTTGTATGGCGGGGAGGGTCAATTATGGACCGATACTCATAAAATTTTGTTGGTGATTTTGGCTCATATGAAATTTTTTCAGTCGAATTTTATTGATGTCCGATATTGCTAAGTTTTAATACGATACAAACCTTATCTATAGAAAAAAATTGTGTGAAAATTTCAACCCTCTAGCTCATTCCGTTCGGACTCTATCGTGCTTTTAACAGACAGACGGACGCACATGGCTTGATCGCCTTAGAATTTACTAAGGACCCGGAATATATATATACTTTTATGGGTCTATTACCAATATTTCGATATGTTACAAACAGAATGACAATTAAAAAATTTGATTTTGGAAATAAAAAAGTATTTTTTGCAGGAGGTCTCAAAGGGGAGTAGGGGAAAATATGAGCCTATCCTTATAAATGCTGGTGGAGGGATTCACGTCTACTTCAAAGTTATTTATGTAGAATTTAAAAGTGTTATTAAAGTTTATAGATGAATTTTGACCTTTAAATAATTTTCTGAAGGGATTTTCTATGGGTGCTAGGGACAAATGAAGCCCGATCATTACAAAAATCGGTAATGTCATTAAAAGTTCTATAAAACTAAGTTTCGCCGACTTTTGTTTACATAATAAAACATTTAACTTAATTATGAGGGTACTGTTGTATGGGGGCTAGGCGAAATAGTGGACCGATTTTACCCATTTTCAATAGTATTCGTCCTTGGGCCAAAAAAAGAGTGTGTGTCAAATCTCATTCAATTATCCTAAAAATAGCGCAAAAGGTTTACATGGACAGCCAGCCAGACGGACGGAAAATCTCTTTTTCGATCCCTATTAAGAAAAGTTTAATACATGTTAAGATGGATATCTTCGCCCTCCTTGAAATTATTTATTTAGCTGTAAAATTGTTTTAATCAGGTTTAAACTTTATTCAAACTAAAGTTATTATTAAATTCACAGCTTACCGATTTAATCACTTCAGTTTATCGTTAATGGTATTTATAACTAAAATTTGGAATATGAACAACTTTTTTTCATTTTTAGTGTGGTTTACACTAATTATTGAAGGATTCGGCAGGTAAGAACACCTTGAAATGTCTACATAGTAGATTGTTTTCAATATTACTTCTATTTTTTTAAGATCATTAACTCTTCACTATGAAACCAAACACATATTAATAAAAACTCTACTCCAAAACTTTAGTGCATTATTAGTATTTCTTTAGTTCCAGCATTCCGCTGGTGCCCACTAACTGTAAATGTCACCAACGTATCAGAAATTGTTTATTTATACTACGATACTAGCTTTCATTGCTTAAACGTAAAATTTAATTGCTATATTACGAATTTCTAGGTGCTTATGTTAAAAAGACGAAATATTCATAATATTTTGACATAATATTTTTGACTATTGACTTGGAGTTGATTCCAAGAAAAAAAGTTGAGAATCCTTAGGAAAATAGTCAGCATATTAAAGGCAGAACCTTAGATTGATCCTTTAAGGGATTCATATTTCCATATCCAGGAAGTCTTAGGGTATGAACCACACTTAACTATCAGTATGCCAGACGGTGGCCATAAGCAAAATGTTTATATAACCACCTAGGGACTTGAGAAGCACGGTATTTTATGTTTGGATTGGCCCCAACAATTATCAAGACAGAACCGAACCCAAAATTTTTCAAATATGCCAAAATTACAATAGTGTTCACAAAAACATAATTACATTTTTCACTGCTTTTCTACGAAAATCTAAATTAATTTCATATTTTATGGCTTAGTTAATTTTTCAGGACGTAATATATTTAAAATATAAAGAATGAAATTTTTATGTTGCTGAAAAAAATTGTTATAATAAAAATATTATAGTTTTGTGTTTTTGTAAACACTTGTGGAAGTCACTGTATGTGACAGACTGAACCGAAAAAATTTACGTTTAGATAATTAAATTTTAAATAATGCAATGAATTCATTTAATTGTAATATTTTTAAATAATAATACAATCGTCCCTGTTTTAAATATTAGTACTATGTGGAATTTTTCGAATGTTTTTTATTTATTATTTCAATTTGTACTTCTACTGGTTGTAATTATGTGCACAAAAGCGTTTATCGATATATTTATTGGTTTAGGGGTTAGCAAAAAGTTCTATGTGTTTCAAGCTACATTGATTTAAATCATTAGAACACTATAATAATATTTTATTAATACTAGTTAATCTGACACCGTAAATATTGGATTCTCACTCGCCCTTTGTTTCACAGATCAACTTAAAATCACCTTTTAGGGCGAACAAATCTTGTCCATCCTTCCTTTAATATTTTTATAGGAATTTCTTATATAGAGCACTTGTGGTAGTTAAATGAAAAAACGAAGTAGGATATATTTACCATTCCGATTTTTATGAAATTCGGTGGGAGTAAATTAAGTCCACAAAATTTCAGATTGAAAACGTAAAAGTCTACATCACTAGTCAAGATGTCAAGTGTCAAAGGAGGAGGAGTAGAAGAAAAAAAGATGACAGTTGAGAGTTGATGATGAGCGACAGTAATTAACGTGCGGTATTTAATCGATGTGAATTATTAATACTTAAAATGAAATAATTGAAATAAAAAAATGAATTGTTATGAAATTAATTAAAATAAAATCTGTGTAGAGTATTTAAATTTATTCTTGCTTATAGTTTAGAAGTGAAATAAACGCTCGCCTAGTGTTTAGTTAAAGAACAAGTGTGGAATTAAAAAAATAATTTAAACGGTTTTGTTGTTCTCGCGAATATACTTTTAAATAGGAACGTAATTAACTTAGTACAAGAACTTCAATTAAACAGAAACTAGGAATAAACGGAGTACAAAATACTAAACAATATGAGAAAATATGTAAAACAAAATGTAAAGAAGAACATTTAAGTAAGAAAACAAACTCATTAATAGAAAAGCAATTGTAACGAAAAACGAAAATCAAAACAAAGCTGATAATATGTAATACAGTGGCACCAAGCGTCTTTAATAAGAATTAAAAAAATAAATGACATTTAAATATCAATTGAACGTGTAATAACTAATATTTGTCTAATGATTTATAATTCCCAATGGCTTTATTATAATATAGAAAATTCTGTGTAACGTAAATAAGACGGAAAATATCTACAATTATACTCGACCTGAGAGAATTGCAACGAGAACTTCTTATAGAAGCAGAGGGTCCGACGAAATAGAGGTATGAGGGTACTAATCGATGATTTACGGAGTATGATAGAAAATATGATGACTATTGTAGAAACGAATCAAAATGCTCAACCTTTAAACTCAACAGAAATACGTGCCGAGGTGCAGGATCGTCATCCGAGATCACCATTACCAAATCGTAATTCTTATCAAAGAAATGTATACAGCCTAAAGGAAATCTCTGATACCCTCCCGGAATACGATCCCACAAAAGATTCAATATTTAGTGTAGAACAATTTATTGATAGAGTCGAAAAGTCTATGTGCAAATTATGGCTGGACGCATCGTCAGACCTTTTCATGACTTGGTCTGAGCTTGCAGCTGCCTCGAAAGAGGAGTTTAGTACAGTACAAGATGAGGCTGACGTACACTTTAAGATGTCTAACGCTACGAGGGGAAATGACGAATCCATTAAAGAATACCTTAGGTAGACCACACAATTTGAATAATAGTGTACGCCTTATATGTAACGATAACAGACAACATTTCGAATATTAAAATGCCGAAAACCCCAAAAATTAATGAATTATCGCGTAATAAAATATAGGAAATTAAATATGGTGTAATCGATAACACAGCTCAATCCTGTTTATTTCAACTGATTAACGAATACCGTGATGTTTTTGGCAAATAACTGAGTGAAATCGAGTTAACGAGTGCAAATGAAAATTAAACTGTCAATAAATGAGCTAATCCTAATGAGGTTTACCTACTTCACGATTTTGGATTTGAACAGCGGTTATTATCAAATCCCAATAGAAGAACAGCCAGAAGTTAACCGCTTTTGTGACACCTGACGGTCTTCCAACGATTGATGGCCATAATAGAAAACTCAGGAAAACGACATAATTCATTATATGGATGACATTGTAGTTGGTATTAATGACATTGATAAAATGTTCGATAAATTACATCGCATATTTAATGTATTACGTGACCTAAGTTTACCCGTCAATGTCAATAGTGCGAATTTTTAAAACAAACGATTGAGTTCCTTCGCCATCAAATTCATAGTATGAGTCCTGGAAAGGCGAAAACAAAACTCAAATAAGCAGGATGAAGCCTTTAAAATGCTAAAGACCAGCCTCACAGAACCGCGGCAGAGCACCAAATATATACAGATGCAAGTTCAATAAGCTTAACTGGAGCGCTTCTACAAAGTGAGAACGATGGATGGAAACCTGTAGCCTTTTTCAGCCGGTCAACTACAGATGATGAACGCAAATATCATAGCCATCAGTTGAACGTTTTGGCGGTCGTTGAAACTCTTGAACGTTTTCGTTATTACGTGTACGGAAAAAGAGTAACCGTCATAACCGACTGTAATGCGAATTCAGGATTTAGATCTGAATATTGAGCATCGATCCGGTCTACGTATGCAACACGTCGACGCGTTAAGTCGTGCACCATGCCAAGAATCACGAGTTATGGATCCGGCATCATTAAGTATCGCAAACAAAACAACTTTAAAAGAAGAATATCTCCTGTTTTCGATGCAATTGCAAGACGAACGTACAAATCGTACAATTTTAGTAATGCTTTGAGCATCTATGAGAGAAGACAAACGTTGGGACGACCTATTACGCCGAATACAGTGGTCTCTCCTCAAACACCTCAGGAACTTTTATTCGGCCCTACACAGCAGCGAGATAATAGACGAGCACACCTTGTAAGAATTGCGTACCGAAACGGCTAAGAAGATTGATTTGCAGCGAGAAGTAGCATATATGCAAGTAGGAATAGCATAATCGATTAGATCATTAAAAAATGTGTGAAACTACTTTTTAACAACACGGTTGTTAAAAAAGTTCACGCAACGAATGTCTGCCCGTCTGTTTAATATTAGTTTTTTGAGGCTCTATAAATCTTGGGAATCCAAATCTTAAATAAATGAATTAGATATGCCTTTAAGAATTTAACTGTTTAAAACTAGTTAAATAGGTCCGTAAGAATATGAGATTTAGTCAAAACAAATATTATCAACAAATTATAATTTATGGAATTATTGATTAAGGGATGTCAAATAGTATACATATTTGCCTACAAATCAAAAAGTCCAGAGATATATGCAGTGATGAGTAATGACCCCTGCATTTTTTTGGTGTATCATTGTGAAATTATTTACACAAAACCAAAATTACCATTCTCTAAGTATATTTTATGTCCAGCTTGATTTTGTTTTGTCTAGCTTTTTGTTAATCGGAATCTGGCAACCCTACATGTACGTCACAGTAGTAAATTAACAAAACACAACACGTGTATTAAATATGGATAAATTTTATATTTTAATGAAAATATTATTTCTGTATTATAACCAGGGTTCAGAAATATTCATATAGGAACACATGAATTGATACATTCGTATTTAATAAGCATGAATAAAAATTGCAATTTCTGTTTTGTGTTCACATTGGAAAATTAGTATCTTTTATTTTAGCACATATTTGTGTAAAGTGAATGATGAAAACTTAAAAATACCAAATACTCAAATGTGAAATCTAGTCATCACACTCATTAATACTTCTACATATATATGTATGTGAGGGTTGTTTGAAATTGAAAATAAAAAAGCATTA
This sequence comes from Lucilia cuprina, assembly GCF_022045245.1. NCBI lineage: Eukaryota > Metazoa > Arthropoda > Insecta > Diptera > Calliphoridae > Lucilia > Lucilia cuprina. The sequence goes on from NC_060949.1 coordinate 1,474,675, forward strand.
CAAAAAGTAGATTGACGTCGTACAGTGAGACATTTGGCACTTTTAGAACGACATTAATCAAATATTAGTGATATTGAGATCTAATTTTGGTTTCAGTTAGCAAACAATTGGCCAAACATTCGATATAAAAATAAGACTGCTGACACGCCCATTTTTTACAATTATATATTAAGTACAAATTTAATTTTGGTCGCATATATCTCAAAACTCTTGCTATCGATTTCATAAAGATTACGATTTATTTATAAGAAAATAAAAAATTTCAATATCTGTATCACAATCTCTGCAAAAATTTAATAAAATCCATTTTCATATTATAACACATTTTCAACGTCTGAAACGGGTTAGTGTTACGAGATTTGTTTCAAATGCTCAGCATTGCAGTTTCAGTGCATGGTCTTCTATAATTTTTAAAAACAAAATAAATATTAGTCTAGAAATTTCAGAAATTTTTTTGCAAATATTTGAATAGTACATTAACAAAAAATGTATACTTTTATTAAAATTTAAAATAAAAATTCCACGCTTTTTACAAAAAAATATAATCATATAATTAAAATCTGGAAATGAATATAATATGTTTTTTTTAAGACATCATCTGTGGTGATAGAGGGTATATATAAGTTTGTCGTTCCGCGTGTAACATCAAAAAATATTCATCAGAGACACCGTGTCTGTGTAAAACACGCTCACGTTAAAACTAATCCAAAAGATCAACCAAATTTACCGAAATTATTTAGCAGTGTTATGAGGGCTACCTCGAAAAAATTACGCTTTTTTCGTAATTCTTCAGCACTTTTCTCAGAAACGACAAAAGATAATTCGATGAATTTTGTCATACATTATTTTTTCTACCGGGAATCATGTATGTTGAAAATGACAATTGATTCACAATTTCCCATAGCCCCCATACAAATCGGTCATAACTCCCTTAAATATATCAATACAAATACAAAATTTTGCATATGTCATTAAAATACGAAAAATCATACCACTTAATAATATTTGTATCGGTCCACAATTGGCCATAACTCCCATACAAGGTCCATTTCCGAAAATCACTTAAACGCACATATTTCATGGAATTATTAACTTATATGGATAAAATTCGACTTAAATACGTTTCATGTACACACAGATCATTCTATCAAATTTTTCCTGGATCGGTCTATTATTAGTCATAGCTCCTATATAAGGTTTACTCCCGAAAATCACTTATGCGCACATATTTTATTGAATATATATTTATCATAACAAAATTCGACAAAATTCGTACACATTAATCATTCTACCAATTTTTTTCTGGATTGGTCGTAGCTCCCATATAAGGTCCACTTCCGAAAATCACTTACACACTCATATTTAATTGGTTAATTAAGCTATTTGGATTAAATTCGACACAAAAACATTTTGTCTTTATATAAATCAGCCTACAAGATTAGTCCGGATAGGGCCATAGTTGGTCATAGATTCCATATAAAGTCCACTTCCGAAATTCACTTAAAAGCATATATTTCATTGAATTATTAAATTATTGAGATAAAATTCAACAAAAAATATGTTTTGTTTATATGTAAACCATTCTACTAATTTTTTTCCGGATCGGTCCATTATTGGTCATAGCTCCCATATAAGGTTCACTTCCAAAAATTACTTTAACGCACATCTTTCATTGATTACTTCTATATATATAAAAATGAATGTGTGTTTGTTTCTATGTTTGAACGCTATTGACTACTAAACGGCTGAACCGATTTGCTTGAAATTTTCCTGTATATTCCTGTATATCTGGAATAGGTAATAGGCTACTTTTTATTTTGAATTTTCAAGTGGACGAGGAGCCACGCCCACATTAAGAAAATATAAAATTCGTATATGTGAGATAATATAACAGTTAGAGTCCTCAAATTTTGTCGGAGACACTTTTGTATCAATATGATTATTTAGAATAAAAAATGAGCGGACTAGCGTTAGGGGGCGTGACACCTGTCATAAATTAAATACAAAAATTCGTTTATCTTGGAAACTATTACAGTTAGATGCTCAAATTTTTGCACGAATAACTTTAACATCTACGTAAATATTAATTAAATACACAAATTCGTTTATCTTGAGATAATGCCACTTTAGTGTTAATATGATTATTTTAGGATAAAATGTGGGAGGATTAGCTTAAGGGGGCGTGGCACCTTCAATATAAATTAAATACAAAAATTCGTTTATATTGGAAACTATTACAGTTAGAATCTTATACAACTTATAAAACTAAATTGTTAAAACTTTGCACGAAGAACTTTAATATTCATATAAACATTGAAAAAAAATCAAACTTTTATCTGAGGGGGCTTGGAGCACCCATTTGAATAAAATATAAAAATTCGTATATCTGAGAAACTGTTAGAGATAGAATCATTAAATTTCACTTGAAGAATTTTGACATTCATTTGAACATTTAGAATATAACGAGCGAACTTTTAATGGGGACTATGAATAAAATAGAAAATATATTTATCTAGGAAAATAAAGAACTAGATTCATCAAATTTTGCTTATATTACTTTAATATTCATTTAAACATTTTGAGGATAAAGGGCGGACTTTAATCTAGGGAGCTTGAAGCCCTAAGAAACTATTAGAGCTAGAATCCTCAAATGTTATATGAATAACTTTGATGTTCATGTGAACATTTAAAAAATAACGGGCGGGATTTACACATTCACATATAATTCACATATATGAATTAAATACAAAATTTCGTATATCTTGAAAACTGTTAGATAATTCAAGTTTTTCATAGATAAATAGAAATTGGCGAACTTGCAATAATTTGCTTGGCACATCTCATATGTAACGTATTGTTAATCTGAAAACTATTGTGGTTGGAAGTGGGTTTTTTATTTATACTAGAGGGTAAAAAAAGGAATTAGAATAAGAATTATTCTTTAAGACTAAAGGTATGTATTACATTTTTGCAAGTAAGAAGTAAATATATCATTAATGTATTATTTTAGAATTTAAATGAAATATATGGTCATCAAGAGAAATTATAATAAACCTTTAAGAAAAATTGTATAATTTAGTAACTAAATAAATAATTTTTTTGATTATTATGTATTTAATTTCGATAGGGGTAGCGAAGCACACCGGGTATTAGCTATTAAGCTATAAAAACAAAACATTCGTGTTTTATCAGAAATTAAAATTCATGTAAACCTTAAATGAAAAATGTTCGTTGCTTTACATTTTCGAATGTTAGAGTGCAAAATAAAATAGGCATACTTATTTAAGTAAAGTTTACTAAAAATATTTCTGTATTCTTTTCTCAATTTTGAGTATGAAAATAAAGAAACAAAACAATACATACTTATAAGAATAATATCGTGAGTGATAAATTGAAGAATATTCTTAACTCTGATTATAACGTATATAAAATTGTTCAGTATTCAATATTCAACCCTTTTATAACATTTGGTAGATTTTTTTTAGACTTTATTTTCATATATTTGCATTTATTTACTTTTTAAGAAGTTTACTCAAACTCAAATTAAAATATTTATTGTAGGTACATTGTAGTTTAAATTTAAAAATATATGTATTTAATATAAATTTAAACTTTTAGCGGCTGGTTTTCTATTTGTATGTATTTATATTTTCGATTGACTGTTAAAAAACAGTTTTCATTAGACAGGATTATGGCAGAGCTGTGATCTGTAAGACGAAAATCGATATTTTTATAATCTACATCACTTTAGTGGGGAGGGTATATTGGCTGATGTTTGTAACATACAAAAATATTTGTCCTATACCCACATTAAAGTCGATTAAGCTATGTCCGTCCGTCTGGCTGGCTGTCCATGTAAACCTTGTGCGCAAGGTACAGGCCGCAATTTTCAAGATAATTGGATGAAATTTGGCAAACACGCTTCTTTTGGCCGAAGCCTATTGAAAATGGTTAAAATCGATTTCGACTAGCCCCCATACAACCGTACCCCCAAATATGGCCTTTTGGCTTATAAATGACACTACCGATTTTTGTAATGATCGGGCTTCATTTGACCCTATCCCAAATACAAACTCCCCTTCAGAAAATGACTTAAAGGTCAAAATTCACTTACAAACACTAATAACACTTTTAAATTCTACATAAATAATATTGAAGAAGACTTAACTCCCCCGTCCTCCCAAAATTTTGAAGGATAGGGCCATATTTTGCCCTACTCCCCTTTAAGTACTCTTAAAAAAATCTCTTTGTTTGCCAAAAAAAAGTAAAAATATTCCGAAATAAAGTTAAAAAAATAAACCAAATGCTTTATTTTTTTTAATAATCCAAATTTTTAACATACATACTGACTGGTGTAGGGTATCATATGGTCGGCTACGCCCGACTATACATTCATACTTGTTTTTATTTTCCATTGAATCCTACTTGATCGCAGTCTTTGTAGATTTTTGTTTTTTGAGTTGGCCAAGTTCAATGTAGAAACAACACCATCCTTGAGTTGCCTTTTTTAAGCAAAACCTATAAATACATATTGGCAGTTTAAAAAAAATATTTTTTTCATTCTTAATAACTTTTCCATTTGATATTTTAGATTATTGGCAAAATCTTCACTTTTGAAATGATCAATGCAAACAAAAGAAATGTCTGCATTAAACTTCTTCGACCGCAGCACAGTAGTATAGGAAAAAAAGAGGGAAATAATTCGGTAACTTCTAAACGGTTAATTTTAATGAAATTTGGTATGTACAAAGAGGAGGTGTTGTCGAGTTTAGGTTTTGAATTTGAACCTTATAGGCCAACCAGGGGCACGGCGGGGGGTCCTCGAATTAGGACACCTCGGCTATGTTAAATTTTTAAAACGATTCTATTTCTTCATTTGAGTTCCGATTTAAAAAAATTTCGTATATAGAATCTCCTCATCGAGCACTATAAAAAATGTAGCAGCAGTAAATTATCTCTTATAGTTTAGGAGATATTCGCATTTGAAAATTAAAATTTTGATCGTCCTTACTTTAGTTTTTTGATAATAGCGGGTCCAAATATTCCCGTTTTTCGCCAATTAACTCTGATTATAACGTATACAAAATTGTTCAGTATTCAATATTCATGCCTTTTATAACATTTGGTAGATTTTTCAACAACTTTATTTTCATATATTTGCATTTATTTACTTTTTAAGAAGTTTACTAACAACTTTTTTAACCCCATTGATTTAAATAAAAATAATTTAAAAAAAAAAACTCAAATTAAAATATTTATTGTAGGTACATTGTAGTTTAAATTTAAAAATATATGTATTTAATATAAATTTAAACTTTTAGCGGCTTGTTTTCTATTTGTATGTACAGTGGACGTCCACTAGTACGAATTATATAATGTCATGCCCTTTCGTAGTACCGAAAAATTCGTATTATTGAACAACACATTTTGTATGTTTAAATTCAAATAATACACATAAAATATAGGATTTTGTTTTATTTTTCATGAAAAATTACATAACGAAATAAAATATAATAAATATATATTATTTCAAATTTCTTGTAAATAAACAGGCATAAAAGGCTTGTATTTACGTATACGAATTGTTAATAAAAGTATCGTGAGTCCAATGGTTGAAATGAGATATAGAAGGTTTTAAATTTTAATGTTTTTAAAAATATGTGTGCCAAAGACAATTTGCATGTACATATCTGTTCCAAAATGTATAAAACATGTTCAGATTACATAGAACTTTAATTAAAAACTTGAATGGAATATACTTTAAAAAACAGTTCACTAATTTAAAATTTTCTCTTGAAAAATTGGAATAGTTAAAGATCACATATAGTAATGCTTAATCCCATTGGAATGTGGAGTCAAAATTGACAGTTCATACATATATAAATAACATTTTACTTATTAGAAAATCCATAATTAAACATTGTTGTTTATTACTTTGCAAAATGATTCCTACGACCTTTTCAATAACAGCGCTTTTGAAGCTTCAATATTGTTCTCATTGGCGATATCATTAAATTAAATTTCTTCTCTTTGGTCATCGAAATTACAAGAAAATAAATTAATTACACTAAATAATTGTTGATTTGTAAATATACATACAGTAAATTGTGTGTATAGGGCTTTTAAAAACAAAACATTTGTAATAAATACAAAAAACTTCAAAATTACTGAGCTAAAGGTGAATGATATCGAAATCATAAAATAAAAACAAAATAAAAACTTCATTCATACGCAAATAAAACCAAAATTCCCATAAAAATGCGTTATTCGTACTATCGAACAGAAAAATTGTGACTTTATTCGTACTATAGAGTAGACAATGCAACAATTTTGCCATTCGTATTATTGGACATTCGTAATAAAGAGGGTACGTACTATTGGACGTCCACTGTATTTAATTTTATGATCGTGAGATCTTTCACGTTCATTTTTCTTTAAGGTAACGAAAAGGTTTCTTCATCAAATATCGTCGACATGTGCTTAAAGATTCACGTTGCAAAATTTTTTTGCGATTGCAGACGGGTAATCAGTGTATGTTAGCTAATTTTTCGGGAAAATAATATAAGAAAGTTAAACTTCTTCGATATTGTTGCGGAATACGTTTATCCGCATAATATATGACTTGAACTCTTTGCGAAAGTACTGTGAATTTTACTGCATGGTTTTGACTATTTATGCATTTTCTGATGTTAATTTAATAATAATGGTCGACAAAATTAAGTTAAAATCTGTGTATCACGTCGGAATGGAATATTTATATTTAAAATTACCTGGATTAACGTATTGAAGGCGAATAAAGAGTCACCTCTGTTTCGGAAATATATTATTTTAGTCCTTCCAAACAAGAACACTTTTGTTTACAATTTGACAAACTTAAATCTGCGATAAGCTTGTCCTTGAATTATGAAATGTGGCCTAACTTCATACTCCGAGAGATCAAATAATTATTTTACCAAAATGACGTAAATTATTTGACTTTTGGTGTTCACATTGATGAAACAATGAGGAAATATTTATTTGCCAACAAATCAATTTGTTTTATGAAAATCATCCGCATTGCTGTTTGTTAAGATGAAATATTTTATGTTCAGATTCGACAAACAAAGTTTTATCAATAGTGTTATATATTAATATTATACACTTTAATTATAAAAAATTAATATTAAACCTAATAAAAATAGTTAAAATTAAAACAAATTGCCAAATTATTTTTTTCTTGCATGAAAATATACGATATACTGTGACTGCAAAACATGTGTGTGTTTGAACCAAATTATTTTTGCACTGTTTGATAAAACAATACCATCAAATATTTATTTAAGTCTGAACAAGAAATAAATATTGCATTTGTTTGACGCAACTTTATAAATATTTTATAACAAATATTTGGACCAAATATTTTACAGGTCTGAACGTAGCTTAAGTCTTTTCCTAAGCGACCTATATGGTCGCTTAGTGGGATGCGAGTGGGATATCTATCAAAAAAAAAATATTTTGTAACTCTAGACATACAATTTTTTACTTTTTTAAAAAATCAAAAACCTTTTTGACTTTTTTTCCAAAATGTACTCTTTTTTTATTCATTTTTTTTCTCAAAAGAAAGCTTTGGTCTTTTCCTTTAAAACCTTTTTGGTCGCTTAGTGGGATGCGAGTGGGATATCTATCAAAATAAATGTTTTGTAACTCAAGACAAAGGTTTTTAAATTTGCACTATTTTAATTTTTTCATATTTGTGTGTAAACCTTAAAAATTAAACTTACACAGAGAAACTAGACACATTAGCCTTTCCGATGGTATGTAACATACCCAACTAAAATTTCATAGCCTCGATACTGTAATACCCATAATATGTTAACCTCAGGAATAAAAATCACTTTTTTTCCATGGAAATATTGAATAATTTAATTTTGTTATTTATTTGTAATAATAATAAATAAATTTAATATTTAATAATTATAATAATATTAATAATAATAACAAAAAGATGAATAATTTAGTAAAATTTAATCTTAATCACAATAGATCAATTTATATAATAACTATTTTTACACTTAATTTATAAATTTTTTAAATTTTCAAATATCCATACTTTTATCCTCCTTATTTGTCACCTTTATTAGTTGCATTTGTTTTGTCAATCCTTTCTTGGCGTTAATTGATTCAGCTACTGATTTCGCTGCTGGCTTCTTTTTTGGCTTTGGAAAGAAATCGCATTGAGTAGATGCAGAAAACTTTTTTAATTTGAGTCTTCCATCGACAAGCGGTATGAAAGCATGCTATTGAGCATTGCCATCGATTCTTACCGCAGCATCGAATCTGCTCTTTAGTGTTTTTAATGTTTCCTCATGATCCTCTTTGCTACTAAAAACTATTTTAGTTTCTTTACAATAATTCTTTGCCCAATGGAATAAAGCAGTCGCATCTAAGATGCGATCTTGATGAAAACACTGGAGGCTATACTATACTGCTGCATTTCTTTTGAGGTTTGCTCCAATACCATCACATAAAATATTTCCACTTGATTCCAAAAATTTGTTTCTGGGGCACCTGATATTTTAACAATGAAAATCACGTGCGCTGAAAACTACCTCTAGGATTGACCAAAAAAGCCGCAAGATACAAAACACAGACAAATTTTGGGGGTGGAAAATTAATAGCGGTCGGCCTCATATTGCACCCCTCCAGTGGCTATTATCGGTCAGTTGTTGTGGTTTTTATTTTTATGGTTTTAGAAACACACACAAATATGAAAAAATTCATTTAAAAACATTTGTCTTGAGTTACAAAACATTTATTTTGATAGATATCCCACTCGCATCCCACTAAGCGACCAAAAAGGTTTTAAAGGAAAAGACCTAAGCTTTCTTTTGAGAGAAAAAAAAAATAAATAAAAAAGAGTCCATTTTGGAAAAAAAAAAGTCAAAAAGGTTTTTGATTTTTCAAAAAAAAAGTAAAAAATTGTATGTCTTGAGTTACAAAACATTTTTTTATAGATATCCCACTAAGCGACAAAAAGGGCGTTAAAGGAAAACACATAAGCTTTTTTCTGAGCAAAAAAAAATAAAAAATTCAAAAATTTTAAATCTTGAGTTACAAAATATTTTTTTTGATAGATATCCCACTCGCATCTCACTATGCGACCATATAGGTCGCTTAGGAAAAGACTTAAGCTTTCTTAAAAAAAATAAAAATCAAAAATATTTTTGATTTAAAAAAATCAAAAATATTTTATAAAATTTTTTTAATTTTTTTTCCGAAAGATTGCATAAATAGCTATCTAAACTATTTGGGACACATTTTGCTAAGAACAATAGGTAATAAGTTACATGGATGAGAAAAAACACCTGCATGGCCAAAGCCTCTAACTTAGAAAGTTCACGAGCGATCTTGTTGAAAAATTGTGTCTGAATTACTATCCAATAGAACTAACTATGGTGCAAATTTCATCGCGATCGGAAGACATCGATTTCAAAAGTTGGTTCACTTGACGTGAAATGCCCCATATATTATATTCATAAAATATATGTATTTTTTATCAGAGTAGGCATTTTTTGCACTCGTGAATACAATTTTATTTATTTCTCTCGTTTTACAACTCAGTTTCACGAGATTTATTTTTAATCTCGCGAGATCTATTTTTTTCAAACTCTTCATTTTTTGCGTTCACTTCATGAGCGATATTTATATGTATTGTTTTTTTAATTTCTCTCACAAGAGATATCAAAATGAATAGAATTTGAATAAAAATCACATACAGAAAATGTGTGCACGAAAACCGGTTTAAGGGCGGTGGTAAAAAATAAATTTAGTAAGAAGGATGTACGTACACACACGTACACAACCCGATCATAAATAAAACTCATAGCAAGAGTGAAAAATTGCAAAAATTTGTAAAAACAACAACAATATTTTCAAACAAGAGAATAACTTGCAAAAAACTCGTACTAAAATACATAAAAACAATATTTTTAATACTTTTTTTTTAAATATTTTACATTAAAAGCTTTAATCTTTGTTTAGAAATAAACATTTTTCTCTTCTTTGAATATGCTTTATCTGTAAAATTTACAATTTTACTTATTATAAAATTTGTTTTTTCTAAGTGTTTTTTTTTTTGGTATTTTCTTACCACTACAATAACAGTTTCTCTTTCTGCGCTTGGCTGATCTACAGGCAAACATAACTCTTTAAAGTTTACACACGCATATACATAAATGCATATGTATGTTTACACACTTACACATAAAAAAATTAATTTTCATTTTCTTAAGATTTACAATATTATAAAACTCATGAAATACTCTTTTGTACTCGTTTCATGAGAGAAATTTATTTTCCGATCTTTAAATTTAAATATCACTTGTGAGATTTATTTTTTAAAGTCACGAGAAAAAAAGATAAATTCACAAGAAAGTAAACAATTTATTTCGCTCGAATTAATATCACTCGAGAGAGAAATCAATTTGAACGCTCTTCCTAATTTGTTTTTTATTATTGCATACCAGGGATGGCAAAATTGGTACGATGGTACTTTCTTAATACTATTTGATGTGCAAAAGTACCGTTATACTCCCGAGTCTTATTTGATACTTTCAGGGCTACAATCTCAATCTCTGTTAAAATAATTTTTTTTGTTTGGGAACTTTCAAAACATCGTTTTGAAATAACAAGAGAATTACAATATGGGGATAAAAGTTTATTTAAAATTTGAAAATTTTTTCAGTAACCAGTAAAGATATACTGAATTTTTTTCAGTAACCAGTAAAAATTTACAAATTACTGAAATGTGTAATGCAGTAAAATTATACTGGAGCGTGCCCATGTATGGCATATTCCAAATATCACCCTGATGTAAATATTTTGTATTATTTTTATTTTATAATGTTAAGATGAAAATCTGTTAAAAATTTCTTCTAAAATTCTTATTCCTAAAAATCTATTAAAATTTTCAATATTATTTTTTCAAAAAATATTGAAAGATTTGTTTATACATCTTTTGATCATGACAGAATAAATTAAAAACAAGTAAGAGTGTTATATCCGGCTATGCCGAATCTTTTATTAACACCATCAAATCACTACCTTATAAATGAACTTTGATATTTTGAATATATTTTATTATATATCGATATTAATGAGAACATCAATGTAACATTTAATAAGTAAGAGTGTTATATTCGGTTATAACAAATCTTTAATACCCACCATCAAATCACTGCCATATAAATAAAATTTTATATTTTGAATATTTTATTATTATATATCGATGTTAATGAGGGATGTTAATCAGGGTAACATTTGAAAGAGGTCCATAAGTGGGGGTTTTACTATTGACAGTGCTAATTTATATAGAGAGTAGGGTTATTTATACATTCATATATGGACCAATACTCTTAAAAGTCTGTAGGAAGATTTCAGTTCCTTATTTATTTAAAATTTCATAGATCTACTTGTATTTTAAAGCCATTAAGGAGCATTAAAGTCATAAAATATGGTAGAGAGATTTTAAATCAAAATTGTTTTATGTCGAAATGCTCTATGGTATTCGTATTTTTCGTGTCTTTTTCTGAGGGAATTTATATGGGATGGTATTATTATGGACTGATCCTCATAACAATTGATACAGAAATTACGGTTCCTATAGAAGAGATAGAGATAGCTTACACAAATCTAGTTTATGTCGATTTTCATAAATCTACTAATATTTTTAAGCCATTTTTAAGTCATTTTCTGAAGGAGCCTTATATGGGGGTAGCGTCAATTATAGACCGATCTTCGTAAAATTTTGTGGAACGATCTTGGTTCCTACAAGTCATGTTTATATCGAATTTCGTTTTTTTAGCCCAGTAATTAATTTTTTGATAAGGACATTTTATGGGGGTAGGGTCAATTAAGGCTCGATCCACATAAAATTTCGTAGAGAGATATTGCCTCGTATAAAACTTATTTCTGGGAAATTTCATCGCTGTACTCGTATTTTGAAACCAGTAATGAGTGTTAAAGTAATTTTATGGAGGGGACCTTGTATTGGGGGTAGAGTCAATTATGGACCGATACACATAAAATTTGGTGGAGAGATATTGGCTCGCATTAAACTTATATGTGTCGAATTTCATCGCTATATTCCCAATATTAAGCCAGTAATCAGCTTTTTAGTCATTTTCTAAAGGGGACCTTATATGGGGGGTAGGGCCAATTATGGTCTTATGCAGAATTATTTTACAGACGTCAAAAAACTGACCCGTGCGAATTTTTGTGGTATTTGCTTCATAAACAACGAATTTGTGAATATTTGAATTTCTTTATACAATATTCCGGGGGGTACTTTTTTATGGGGCTATGTGAAATCGTTGACCGATTTTGCCCATTTTAAATACCAAACATTTTTGATCAATAAAATATATTTTCGGAAAATTTCATCTCAATATCTCTTATTTTGTGGACGTTATCGTGCCAAACAGACAGACGGACAGCTAGATTGTCTTAGAATCTTAGGTCGTTAAGAAACGGTAACAAAATATTTATTAAAGAAAAAAATTAAAAAAATATTCATATTCTTCAGAATTTGATTGGTCAAAACATTAGCACCCCCATAAAAAACATTTTTTAAATTGAATTTCTCCATTATTTTCTTAATAGATTTTAATTAGAATTAATTAGATTTTAATTAAAAATTAAATTTTATCCTTTTTGCTTTAATTTTTTAAGTTCAAATTATTTTTTTCAACACATTATTGACCGTATAGCACCAGATGTCTGAATGTTTTCTTAAATAAATTAAGAAACAATAAAAAATATTTTACAAAATGTTAAATTATCTATAAAATTCATTTATGAGAAGATTTTGAACTGGAAAAGTTTTAAATTTATATACTGATAACGATAATATACCGATCTTTGGGACAAATTTCGAGCAAAATTTTAATTATTGGCTACTTAAGCCGTCCTCAGAAGTTGAAAAGGGATATACATATCATGAAATCTTGATGAATTGATAGAATAATGCTTAACTAAGTTAAATTGAACACAAAAAGATGGTTGGTAATTGATACTAATACAGAAATTGTAAAAAATATAACAGCAAATTCTAATAAAAGGAAACAAAATTTATGTTTTTTTTTTATTTTATTATCCTTTTCAAATTATTCCAACTGCAATATCCCTGCGGAGGTCTGAATTTTAAAAATTTTGATATTTGTTGATACTTTTCATCAACATTTCTTTTCATTTCAGTCCATTTTAAACTTCCGAGAATGATTTTAACTTCCAAATATTGCTCGAAATTAGGCCCAGAAATCGGTAGATTATCATTAACAGTAGATAAATATAAAACTTATAAGATTTAAAAAATCTTTTTATGGGGGTGCTAATGTTTTGACCAATGAATATTTTTCTAAATTTTTTCTTTAATAAATATCATACAAATTTTTTGTTAAGAAAAATTAAGAAAATATAAAATTCGTATATTTGTGATAATATAACAGTTAGAGTCACTTTAGGTCAATATGATTATTTAAAATAAAAAGTGGCACTTTAACATCCAACTTTTTTATAATAAACTTTTTTATAATAAATTGGCGGACTACCCATGAGGGGAGCGGCACCTCCCATATTAATTAAATATAAAAATTCGTTTTTCTTGAGATAATATTACAGGTAGAGTCAAATTTTGTAGGAGCAACCTTAGAGTCAATATGATTATTTAGGATAAAAAGTGGGCGGAATAGCGTTAGGGGGCGTGGCACCTCCCATCTTAATTAAATACAAAAATTCGTTTTTCTTGAGATAATATTACAGTTAGAGTCCTCAAATTGGCGGACTACCCATGAGGGAAGCGACACCTCCCATGTTAATTAAATACAAAAATTCGTTTATCTGGGAAACTAATCTATCTATATATATAAAAGAGTAGCGTTACTGACTGACTGATTCATCATCGCACAGCCCAAACGGCTGAACCTAGAATCATGAAATTTTGACAGTAGATGTGTTTTTGGTTAAGTAAATCCACTAAGGAGGGATTTTTGGAAATTTGCACATTTACGGGTAAAAAGGGAAAAACGGGTAAAACAGGTTTTCTTAAATATCTTACATAATATTAGTGATACAAGAAAAATTTTAAATGCACCTGTATCTACTCTTAAAATGAGCAGATGGGTGTCTGGTGCTTTTTTGAAATTCGTACTTTTAAGGGGTAAAAATGTGTAACAAAGGTGATTTTGGTACCTTTTTCAGCCCTTTATATCTTTTAAACTAATTAACATAATCAAATTTTTCTAAATATTTTGGATACATCTCTCAAAATTATGAGACACCTGTTTCGTACTTTTTTAAAATTTAGTCCTTTTTGGGTGTAAAAGGGACAAAACTGTATTTATGGTACTTTTTTTTAGCACATTAAGAAAACTTTTTTGGTTTATTTAATTATTCCTATTAAATTACGGACTAATTCTCTAATATTTATTGTAATACAATTTTTGCTATTTCACTGGGTAAAAAAGTACCAAAAAGGGGAAAACGGGAATTTATTTTTTATTTTACTCACATGAAATAATCTTTTGGTATTATTATTTTGGAATTAGAGTACTAGGGCCTATATAAGACTAACTTCGAGTAAATTGTTTGGTACCTTTTTTAAGCATAATTTTCTGGAATAAATGAATGCAGATTTGAATCGTTTGAGTTTTATCTGTGATATATATGTATATTAAAATACGTAACTTTTTGTAAATTTAATTCTCGAAAAAGTATACTTCTAAGAGAAAGGAGAAACATTGTGCTCTTTTTATTAGTACTTTCAGGTAGACTTATTCCACTTTTGGTACTTTTTCTTCCTTCAAATGATACTCTATGTATGTTCTTTAATATGAACTGAAAACACATGATTATTAAACATACACGGTCCTCATTGAATAAGATCCTTTAAGAGACAACTTTTTAGTACTTTTTATCTCATAAATTGCACTTTTTTAATTTTCGAAAATATTCAACCTAGGAACATTAATTTTAACATACATGTTCTTGACTGAATAATATTCTGGATGTGGGAACTATTTGGTACTTTTCTATTATTCAAATGGATTCTTTATAATGGTTAACCGGAACACACGGTCCTTATTAAATGAGAATTTATTGAAAGAGATCTATGTACTTTTTCGTTTTTCCGATGGTACTTTTTGATATTTTTACGATAAGTAGTTTATTTACTCACACAAAATAATCTTTTGGTATATTATTTTGGAATTAGAGTACTAGGGCCTATATAAGACTAACTTCGGATAAATTGTTTGGTACCTTTTTTAAAGCATAATTTTTCTGGAATAAATGAATGCAGATTTGAATCGTTTGAGTTTTATCTGTGATATATATGTATATTTAAATACGTAACTTTTTGTAAATTTAATTCTCGAAAAAGTATACTTCTAAGAGAAAAGGAGAAACATTGTGCTCTTTTTATTAGTACTTTCCAGGTAGACTTTATTCCACTTTTGGTACTTTTTCTTCCTTCAAATGATACTCTATGTATGTTCTTTAATATGAACTGAAAACACATGATTATTAAACATACACGGTCCTCATTGAAAAAGATCCTTTAAGAGACAACTTTTTAGTACTTTTTATCTCATAAATTGCACTTTTTTAATTTTCGAAAATATTCAACCTAGGAACATTAATTTTAACATACATGTTCTTGACTGAATAATATTCTGGATGTGGGAACTATTTGGTACTTTTCTATTATTCAAATGGATTCTTTATAATGGTTAACCGGAACACACGGTCCTTATTAAATGAGAATTTATTGAAAGAGATCTATGTAGTTTTTCGTTTTTCCGATGGTACTTTTTGATATTTTTACGATATTGAACATAGTTAGGGTAGCGAAGCACCCAGGGTATGCTAGTACAACTATATTCTTAACATTTTGCACGAAGAACTTTAATATTCATCTGAAAATTTTTAAGAAATAGAGCGGACTTTCATCTGGGGTCTTTGAGCCCCCATATAAATAAAACAGAAAAATTCGTATATCTAATTATCTATTAGAGCAAGAATCTTTAAATTTTACTTAAAGGATTCTGAACATTCAGAGTATAACGAGCGAACTTTTAGTGGGGACTTGATTTAAAAAGTACCTTAAAAAAAAAATCCAATAAATTAACGTTTTCCGGTTCTCACCTAATTACGTCTTTACGTACCTAATATGTTTCTAGGTTCAATATTATAGGAAATTTACCTTTTGCAAGACGAAAAAAATTTCCATCGATTTGTTCTCGCCTAATGCGGTCTCTACATAATTAATTTCATGTTTCTAAGTTCATTATTATAGAAAACTCAAAAAGTACCTTTTGAAAAACAAGAAAGTATCAAAAAGTTCACTTTTTCCAGTTCTCACCAAATTCTGACTCTACATACTCAATTTCATGTTTCTGGGTTCATTATTATAGAAATCTCATAAAGTACCATTTGAAAAACGAAAAAGTACCAAAAAGTTCCATTTTATGGGTTCTCGGCCTTAATTTCATATTTCTAGTTTTAATATTATAGAAAATTCAAAAAGTACCTTTTAAAAAACATAAAAGTACCAAAAAAATCACTTTTTCCGGTTCTCGTCTGATTCCGACTCCATATACTTAATATTATGTTTCTAGGTTAAATATTATAGAAAATTCAAAAAGTACCTTTTGTAGAACGAAAAAGTACCAAAAAATCGCCTTTGACGTGTTCTCGTCTAATCTGGACTCTACATATTTATTTTCATGTTTCTAAGTTCATTATTATAGAAAACTCAAAAAATAACTTTTGGAAAACGAAAAAGCACCAAAAAGTTTTGTTTTTTTTTTGCAATTTCTGTTTAAGCATGAATAAAAAATCTCAGTTTAATTAATCGACTCCGCTATCTATAAGGATCCAGAATATATATACTTTGTAGGGTCGGAAAATTATATTATAGAAATTACAAACGGAATGACAAACTTGTATATACCCTTCTCACGAAGGGTATAAAAAATGGCGAACTTGCAATAATTTGCTTGGCATCTCTCATATGTAACATATTGTTAATCTGGAAAACTATTGTGGTTAGACCTGGTCCACACTAGGAAACTTTTGTTGAGAAACTTTTTCTTTATTCTCTTTTATAGTTTACTTAATGTCCACACATAGAAACGTTTGTTTGTTGTTGTACGAATGAGAAGAATAACAAAACAAAACAAGTTTCCGAGTACGAGAAACTCCGTACCGCGAGAGAGATGAATGATATTCATTCTTTTTCTCTCTCACGCAAAATCAAAAGTTTCCCAAAAAAAAAGTGGACCGGCAGTTAATATTTTCAAAATCTTTAAGTGGGTTTTTTATTTATACTGAATTATTTTTTAAAAATAAAAGTATATATTAAATTTTAGCAAGTCGGAAATAAATTGATCATTAATGTATTATTTTAGAATTTAAATGAAATATATAGTCATCAAGAGAAATTATAATAAACATTTAAGAACAATTTTATAATGTAGTAACTAAATCATATACCAGCGTATAGAGAAACAGATGAAAAAATCTCTACTACAGACATACTATATATTTTTTTTCATGAAATTGCACTGAAAAAAATATTTGGGTATTTTCAATTTTGAAGATTAAATTGCACTACTATAAATATAATCAATGGACAAAAGAATGATAAATACTTTACATAGAAAGAATATTTCAAATTAAAATGCACTAAAAAAGTATCAAATAAGAATGATCTTATTTACTTTAATTTTAAATTTCATTGTTTTTGAAGTTGTATTTTTTTCAAATTTAATTTCTGAAACAAAGCGACATCAACTACCAAGCAACTAAATAAAATAATTGTATTTTTGACGCTCTTCTTAAGAAGTTCGTATACGATCGTGCTGTATACATGTAAACTGCCGAAAATCTTCATATTCAGAACAATACTAGTGCCGAGGTCTGAACTAAATAAATATTTTTTTTTTTTTGGTTTTTATGTATTTAATTTCGATTGAGGTAGCGAAGCACACCTGGTATTAGCTGGTTGGTTTACGTGGTAGTTCACTACACGCGAACTGTCAAGTAGAATCAAAGAGACTCCGTTTGGTATTAGCTAGTAGAACAATAAATAACAATACTAATTTTTATAGTGATCGGGCCTTATTTGACCGTAGCCCCAATTCAAACTCCTCTTCAGAAAAAAGATTAAAATCTACATAAATGACTTTGAAGTAGACGTAAATTCACATACTAAAATTTATGAGGATAATCCAATATTTACCCCTACTCCCCCATGACCCTTCTTGTAGAAAATATCTTTTTTTTGTCAACAATAAATAAAAATATTCCACAATAAAACAAATTAAATGTTTTAAAGAGATAATAGTATATTAGAAGTAATTAATGACTAGACTATGACTAGACTATGACTAGACTATGACTAGACTATGACTAGACTATGACTAGACTATGACTAGACTATGACTAGACTATGACTAGACTATGACTAGACTATGACTAGACTATGACTAGACTATGACTAGACTATGACTAGACTATGACTAGACTATGACTAGACTATGACTAGACTATGACTAGACTATGACTAGACTATGACTAGACTATGACTAGACTATGACTAGACTATGACTAGACTATGACTAGACTATGACTAGACTATGACTAGACTATGACTAGACTATGACTAGACTATAACTAGACTATGACTAGACTATGACTAGACTATGACTAGACTATGACTAGACTATGACTAGACTATGACTAGACTATGACTAGACTATGACTAGACTATGACTAGACTATGACTAGACTATGACTAGACTATGACTAGACTATGACTAGACTATGACTAGACTATGACTAGACTATGACTAGACTATGACTAGACTATGACTAGACTATGACTAGACTATGACTAGACTATGACTAGACTATGACTAGACTATGACTAGACTATGACTAGACTATGACTAGACTAGACTAGACTATGACTAGACTATGACTAGACTATGACTAGACTATGACTAGACTATGACTAGACTATGACTAGACTATGACTAGACTATGACTAGACTATGACTAGACTATGACTAGACTATGACTAGACTATGACTAGACTATGACTACTATGACTAGACTATGACTAGACTATGACTAGACTATGACTAGACTATGACTAGACTATGACTAGACTATGACTAGACTATGACTAGACTATGACTAGACTATGACTAGACTATGACTAGACTATGACTAGACTATGACTAGACTATGACTAGACTATGACTAGCTATGACTAGACTATGACTAGACTATGACTAGACTATGACTAGACTATGACTAGACTATGACTAGACTATGACTAGACTATGACTAGACTATGACTAGACTATGACTAGACTATGACTAGACTATGACTAGACTATGACTAGACTATGATAATAAATTTTGAGTGCTTAATGTGAACACCTGCCTTGACGGTCATATTTCATGGTGGTCTTTTTTATCAACTGGGTAGACTTGACAACGGTCTGTCATCGCCCCTGTATTCTTCAATAAAGAACTCAAGTGGCAGTTTTTGTATATGTATGTGCCAATCTATACCCAAGCACTTTGCTGGATTACTCGAGCTTTCTAATCTCTGGCTATAGCAGTTTCTAGTTCCGGCTGATTGGAGGCATTTGTAACGGGGATTGAGGACCTTTTCATTATTTCACGAGGGCTTATGGGATTCTCTTACCAATATTTTTAATCCACATTTTGTTGCATTTAGCGCTTACCATGTAAACTACCTCGAGTTCCCTTCCCTTTAAAGCAATTACATTTGCCAACTATTCCCGAGTGTCATGGTACCTACATTATCTAAACCTTACCTCTAGGAGAGTATTCAGTTAAAACTTTCTTACGTTCCAATATCATTAATTATCTTCTGACTGTCGGTAAATATATTATTGGCTATGGGCGCGATATTTTTTTCAATCCACAACTTCTGCCTGGATTTCTGTTTCTGGGTCTTCAATATAATGTAGCCAATGTAAATCATGTGAATAACATATACAACTTCTTTAACTTCTTACAAAAAATGAGAAGGTATCAATTTATATACCGTTATTTGACTACTTATAATGTAACCATATGTATATTTTGTGTAACAGGTAGCAATTATAAGTCATTGACAAATTTAAGTTGGGTTTATTACTGCATATATCGACAACAACTTCTCCTTTTTTACAATTTGTTTTAAATTTCTCCTTTTCCATACTAAGAACATTTCCCCTTTTGTTCAAATCAAACTTCACGACCTACTTTCATAAAACTCACCTCGAATTACATGCAACATTTGAACAGTTTTTCACCACACTTTACCGTTATTATGCACAAACAACCAACCACCCTTCGCTATTTAACAATATAAAATTGTTTTATTTTTAAGATTTAGAGAAAAAAAAATACCCAACAACAACAATATTACAATATAAATGTTTTTTGCACAAATACGAATATCGTGTTACATATGAGAGTTGCCAAATAAATCAATGCAAGTTTGTCAATTTCTATCCATCACCAATTATCTAACAGTTTTTAAGATATACGGAATTTTGTTTTAATTTATATATGTGGTGTCAAGACCCCCATTTATTCTCGAAATATTCACTTCAATGTCGAAGTTCTTCAAGTAAATTTATAGATTCGAGCTCTAATAGTTTCTCAGATATAGGAAGTTTTATATTTTATTAATATAGGGGATCAAAGTCCTCCCAGATGAAAGTCCGCTATTTTTCCTTAAAAATGTTCATAGAAATACTTATTTAATTTCTTCGTGCAAAATTTTAAGAATTAGTTCTATTAGATTCCCAGATAAACGAATTTTTGTATTTAATTAATATGGGAGGTGTGCTCCCCTCATGGGTAGTCCGCCAATTTATTACCCAAAAGGTTTGCATGGATGTTGAAATTATTCGCGCAAAAATTTAAGATCATGACTGTAATAGTTTGCAAGATTAACGAATTCTTGTATTTCATTTATAAGGGAAGTGCCTCGCCCCCTAATGGTAATGTTTTACAAAAAAGTACCAAAATAAGTAAGATTTTTACCCCTTAAACGTCCGAATTTCCCAAAAGTACCAAACTCATATTCGTTTACTTTATTTCTATATTCTCTGGTTAAAAAGGTACATAAGATTCAAAAAAGTACCAATATACAGTTTTAAGCGATTTTCTCCTAAAGTGAACCGAATTTCGAAAAAGTACCAGACACCTGTTCCCTTATTTTTTGAATTAACAACGATAAGTGTAAATTTTCTGTAGTATCACTTTTAGGTTATTAGATATTAGGGTACCGAGTTCGATCGTGACGGTCATTGTAGAAGATCGATAAACGGAGATTGATTTTTCTTATTTATCGTTTATTCGATGTCAAATTAATTTATGTTTAATGCATTTAGCGTGTTTTATATTTGTGGTTATAAACATTGATATTGTTATTGTTAAAAAGAAAATTTAAATACAAGAAAAAGATACTCTTAAAAATTAACAAATAAGTAAAAACCAGAAATGAGTGAGTGTAATGCTCTAGAATCAAATAACGAATGTATAATGGTAAAAAATGCGATAAAGAATGTTTAAAAATATTTGAATAACATGTGCAAGAGCATGAACAACCAACAACATCTTCACATGCTATATCAGACAATAATAAAATTAATGAAAATAACAATAATAAAGAAAACAGTAGTGATGACATCCCAAGTAAAAAAACAATAACACTAAAATTCCACCTTTTAATATCTTTGATGTGGAACCCAATATACTTATCAAATTCATAAAAGATGGACAAAAAATAAATTTAAAATTGAAGAGTGTAATAATAAGATAATTTCTCTTTTATGTTACCTATGAATGATTATGTTAGAGTTAAAGCTTATCTCGAAAAAAAGTAAAACTAATTTTTTTACATTTACGCCAAAAGATGTTAAAACTAAAACTTATTTACTAAAGGGCTTAAGTGCCAATACTGATGAAAAAGAGATTTTAAAGGGACTATATAAATTTCAAAATGAAAATTTTAAATTTGTTAAGGTTAGCCCATTTACTACAAGAAAATCTTTATTTGAGGGATACTTATTTGCTTCTAATTTATTTGGTACAAATTACTAAAGAAATATTTATATATTTACTATACCGGTGTGTTCGTTGGGAAAACTTAAGAAAACCAGAAATACCACAATGCAGAAACTGCCAAAGTTTCTTTCATAGTGCATCTAATTGCTTTCTACCGCATAGATGTGTAAAATGCAACGAAAAACATCATATTGGTAAATGTTCCCTTCAGGAGGTTCCTGCAAACGAAAAGGAAAAATTATATTGTGTGTTATGCAAAAAATATAGTCACCCGGCATCGTACAAAGGAAGTGAAAAATATAAGGAACTTCAACAAAAGCTACGTTCTAAAAGCCAAGAACTATCACAAATTCGTAAAAATATAACTACAACACCAATAAATAGTTATACGGCACTAATTCTATTATAAATGCTTTGGGACAACTAAATCAGTCCATGTAAAACTTATCGAACCAAATTATAAACTTAAATAAACAACTACAAATTCAAGTATCTAAAACTGACACAATTTTTTCTATTTAGAAGCTTAAGTAATAAAAATGACAGAAACAATAAAAAATCTAAATATAATTAAAATTAATGTTAACTCCTTAAAAAATTAAGCAGGAGATATGACTTAAATAACTTTGTAAATAGATATAACCCAGACATAGTGTTGCTTAACGAAACAAAACTAAACATAATTTAAATTTCAACAAGTAAGAGTGCTTTATTCGGCCGTGCCGAATCTTATATACCCTTCACCAAAGTGTATTTTAAACATCTTTTATAAATTTTAAATTTTTCCCGACTACACTAGTATTACATCAAAAGCTAAACAAAAAGCACAACAACAACGTTAAACGAAATAAAACACAAAATACACAAGGCATCTAAACCAACAGACATCTAAACATACATAACGAAAAACACAGAAAAACAAAAACAAAAAAACTCAATGACGTCAACAGCATCCAAACCAAGGGTGCCCAAGCCCTAAGCGCTTGGTACTCTTTTGTATTTATAAGTAAATGCGGTTAGCTATAGACAGTGTTCTTAACAGTATACAAGCAAGAGTAAAACAACAACACTTTCGTATTTATTGCTGGTAAACATTGACGAGACGTAGATTTTGTTTTTGTTTATCATAAAAAAATGTTTTGAAAAACACTTGGAAAAAATTTGTGTTAGTTTTAAATTTCAAACTTACATTATTCGCAAAAAAATTATTGTACAATAAAGCTAAGTTCAGACCTGTAAAATATTTGGTCCAAATATTTGTTATAAAATATTTATAAAGTTGCGTCAAACAAATGCAATATTTATTTTATGTTCAGACTTGAATAAATATTTGATGGTATTGTTTTATCAAACAGTGCAAAAATAATTTGGTTCAAACACACACATGTTTTGCAGCCACAGTATATCGTATATTTTCATGCAAGAAAAAAACAATTTGCAATTTGTTTTAATTTTAACTATTTTTATTAGGTTTAAAATTAAATTTTTTTAATAAAAGTGTATAATATTAATATATAACACGATTGAAAAAACTTTGTTTGTCGAATCTGAACATAAAATATTTCATGTTAACAAACAGCAATGCGGATGATTTTCATAAAACAAATTGATTTGTTGGCAAATAAATATTTCCTCATTGTTTCATCAATGTGAACACCAAAAGTCAAATAATTTACGTCATTTTGGTAAAATAATTATTTGATCTTGCAAACCAAATGTAAGATCAAACAGCGTCAATGACAGCTGTTCTTTGTTTATTTTCTGAAAAAGAGTGTTATCACCTCATCCAAAACTGTAAATAGTCGCTTATATGACTGGTTTTATTTTTTATAAAATATAGATCTGAGACAAATTTGTGACATTTAATTGAAATTCAAGAAATTGCGTAAATTAATGATAATTATTATTTTTGTTCTTTGTTTTGTTATTTATTGGTTGGTAACAACATACTATATATAGTTATACTACATAATATATGCATCTATAGTCTAGTTTGCAGTCTAGTCCAACGGTTCCCAAATTACAATTAAATAAGAGATACTGTTATCTCGGAGTATGAAGTTAGGCCACATTTCATAATTCAAGAACAAGCTTATCGCAGATTTAAGTTTGTCAAATTGTAAAACAAAAGTGTTCTTGTTTGGAAGGACTAAAATAATACATTTCCGGAACAGAGGTGACTCTTTATTCGTCTTCAATACGTTAATCCAGGTAATTTTAAATATAAATATTCCATTCCGACGTGATACACAGATTTTAACTTGATTTTGTCGACCAATATTATTAAATTAACATCAGAAAATGCAGAAATAGTCAAAACCATGCAGTAAAATTCACAGTACTTTCGCAAAGAGTTCAAGTCATATATTATGCGGATAAACGCATTCCGCAACAATATCGAAGAAGTTCAACTTTCTATTATTATTTTCCCGAAAAATTAGCTAACATACACTGATTACCCGTCTGCAATCGCAAAAAGTTTTTGCAACGTGTCTCTTTAAGCACATGTAGACGATATTTGATGAAGAAACCTTTTCGTTACCTTAAAGAAAAGTGAACGTGAAAGATCTCACGATCATAAAATTAAACATTATGTTAGCATTTCAACAATGAAGTCATTCTATCTTTAAAGACAGGCAATTGAAACTTCTCTGAAATATTAATTATTCTCAATGTACGGGAATATTTTATAGAAATGACATATCTACATCTGTTTGACCTTGGGATTTATGGACTATGACAATTTTCGGATGAAAAATTACATATTTAGAACAATAAGATATTAAAATATGTATGGGGGTCCGCGAATTTAAATAAATTCCTCAAGGGGTCCGTGAAGTAAAAACCGGGGGAACCGCTGGTCTAGTCTATAGTCAAGCTATAGTTTAGTCTATAGTCTTGTCTATACTCTAGTTTATGGTATTGTTTATAGTCTAGTCTATAGGTTATAATCTAGTCTAAAGTTTAGTAATTAATTGAGAAATTATTTAATTAATTTATTACTCAATTTATTTAAACAATTATTTATTATATTCATGGATATAAAAATATATTAATAATAAACAATTCTCTATAATTTTCAATTTTATATATATGTAATTTAATGAAAATTATTTATAATTTGGTTATTTTCGAGCTTATAGCGATTTTTTTGAAATCGCTATAAACCGTTCCAAACAACCAAGGTTTTTCGCTACATGACTATACTAAATAGCAACAACATGACAGTAAAGATCCACCATCTGTCTCTTTTCCACTTGCACAAGGTATTGAAATGTAATTTCAATACATTGTGCAAGTCTATCTATCTCTTTTCCACTTGCACAAGGTATTGAAATGTAATTTCAATACCTTATGCAAGTCTATCTATCTCTTTTCCACTTGCACAAGGTATTGAAATGTAATTTGTATTTTTTGTGGTAAAATTTTGATGAAAAACAATATTAAATGAAATTTTAGAATATATAGAATTTATTATTTAATGATACAGTGCACTCGCGGTAACGTGATCACCGTCTAACGTGAACATCGCCTAACGTGAACAAGGTGTTTTTTACATTGACTACTCTGTAACGTGAACAAACACAAATAGCTCTATAACGTGAACAATTTTTTTCACAGTATATGTTTTCTAAGCATGTAGACTATATTGAAATACATTCATTAAATTCGAATTTTAAAATTTTGGGAATCCCTTATATAAATGAGTGTATATCCCCTAAATTAATTTGTTTGTATGGCAAAGAAATTTGAAGTTAACTTCTTATGTGAAGTGAATCAGTCGGCATGAGTGTAAAAAATCTAAATGTTTCAAGTTAAAAGAAAAGGCAGACATTTTAGATAGTTTGCAAAAAGGAACAAGTGTGACTAGTTTAGCAACAAAAAAGTATAATGTAGTTTAGCAAAAAAGGATAAAATATTAATTGAAAATTTTATTTCAATTGATATTTTCTCGTTATACCCTACAGCACTTTAGTGGGGAGGGTATATTGGGTTTGTGCTGATGTTTGTAACATACAAAAATATTCGTCCTATACCCACCTTAAAATATACCAATCGGCTTAGAATCACTTTCTGCGTCGATTAAGCTATGTCCGTCCGTCGGGCTGGCTGTCCATGTAAACCTTGTGCGCAAGGTACAGGCCGCAATTTTCAAGATAATTGGGTGAAATTTGGCATACACGCTTCTTTTGTCCCAAGGACAAAGCCTATTGAAATGGTTAAAATCGGTCCATTATTTCGACTAGCCCCCATACAACCGTACCCCCGAATAGGGCCTTTGGGCTTATAATTCATTTAAATGATCTATTATGTTAACAAAAGTCGACAAAACTTTGTTTTATAGAACTTTAAATGCCAGTACCGATTTTTGTAATGATCGGGCTTTATTTGACCCTATCCCCCATACAAACTCCCCTTCAGAAAATGTCTTAAAGGTCAAAATTCACTTACAAAACCCTAATAATACTTTTAAATTCTACATAGAAGAAGAATTAACTTCTCCTTACCATCATTTTTAAGGATAGGCCCATATTTTGCCCTACTCCCCTTTGAGCGCTCTTGTAAAAATATTTTTTTTTTTGCAAAGAATTCCGAAATAAAGTTAAAAAAACAAACCAAATGCCTTATTTTTTTAAATAACCCCCATTTTTAACATACATACTGACTGGTGTCGGCTACGCCCGACTATACATTCATACTTTTTTTGTTTTGTAATGGATTTTAATAAAATTTTAGTTTTATATTTTAATAATATAAATAGTAATAAAAGAATGATATTCGCTCAAGCGTGTAAAATACAGATTTTTAAATTAAAATTTTATATTTTTTTCATGAAATTTAACAATCGCTAACGTGAACAATTTCGCTAACATGAACTCCCTTGGTTTTAATTAGTTCACGTTACCGCGAGTGCACTGTATAGCTTTGTAGTAAATATAAACACATATATTTTTGGCTTTTGGTTTGGTTGCGCATTAGCTGTTCTTGTTGTTGTGTTCCTCCTTGCCTGCAAACAAAATCTTGTTTTTTTTTTACTGTTTTATCCGTCAATTGCTTTACGAAATTATTTGTTGTAATGTGAACACCGGGCAAACAAACTTTTACTATTTGTATTGAATTGTATTTGGCTTTGTTTCTTCAAACAAAACGTCAAAATAGAAATACTCATTTTAAGCACATTATGAAATAAAAATGTATTTAATTTTTTGTTTTTAGGCAGAAATTTCTATGAAATCGTAAAAAATATTATTATATAGTTTCTTTAAGGTTTAACAAAAATGTTTCATGTCAAATCAAATATTTGATAGGTGTGAACGTACCTTAACTCACAATCTACTCTCATATAATTGAAAACGTTTTAAATACTTTTTTCTATTCATTAAAAAATATATTTGCAAAACAAAAGGGAAAATTATTTAATTTTAACAAAATTTGATAGGTGTAAGCGTACCTTAAAGGTATATATCAACTTTTAGCAAGTAAGCAGTAAATATATCATTAATTTTTAATTAATTTTATAATATAGCAACTAATTAAATAATTTTTTTTATTATTATGTATTTAATTTCGATAGGGTTAGCAAAGCAACACCGGGTATTAGCTAGTCCATTTATACAAATTTAATTTGAAAAGCTTGCAATAAATACGGCGCTACATACAGAAGAAGTTGTGCAGAATTTTTGGTGGATAATTTTCTAAAAGTATAAAAAGATATCGTAAGATGAATTCATCCAAATTTTATATGAACAATGCTTTATATGTATGTATCATTTGAGAGGTCTACCTATTTATATAAGATTTGCAAAAGTGCTGTCATTCTTGACACTCTAATGCAGCCAAGCGCAGGAGAGAAACTGTTATTGTAGTGGTAAGAAAATACTAAAAAACACTTAGAAAAATATTTCCTAGTTACGCTTGATATGACCAAATTTTATAAGAAGTAAAATTGTAAATTTTACAGATAAAACATATTTAAAGAAAAGAAAAATGTTTACTTCTATACAAAGATTAAAGATTTTAATATAAAATGTTTAAAAAAGTATTAAAAATATTGTTATTATGTATTTTTAATATTATACATTCCTGAAAAGTTTTTGGAGTGTACGAGTTTTTTGCAATATATTCTCTTGTTTGAAAATATTGTTGTTGTTTTTAAAAATTTTTGCAATTTCTACGCTCTTGCTATGAGCTTTATTTATGATCGGGTTGTGTACGTGTGAATTGCCGAAAATCTTCGTAATTAGAACAATATGAACGCGCAACGCTGCTCTAATGAGTAGTCAAATGCATATCTTCATGGTTTTTTAGATTTGAGCTGCTTTTAAAAGATGGCAACCGAATTTATATCAAGATAATTTTTTCATCCGATTCTGTTTTCAAAATGTTTATTTTTTGAGGATATACAGCCGATTACAGGTTTTGAAATAAAAATAGTTTTCCGCTGGAAAATATAAGTGATGGGAGTATAATATATGGATCTACAACCGATTTTATACTTTAAATGAAAATCGATTTTTGATAATAAATTAAATTGATTACAGATTTTTATTTTAATCGCAAAGTTACTTAAACATTATAGAGTTTTCAGATAAAAATAAATTATTGATTAAAAATTTAACTAAATAATAATTCTCGTATAATATATCATGATCTTTAGCATTAGAAATGTAATAAAAAGGAGACACAAAAAGTCATTGCATTTCATTAAGACAACAACATTCCTGATATTAGTGGTATAGGTGTATTTTTTTTGGATGTGATGTATTAAACATTCTCTTCCTCAAACCAACCTAACCTTCCACGATAGAACTATTGTCATGCTAAATTTCATGAAGCATAAAATCCAGATCAAAACGTTGATTCCAAAAATACACTGTGCGTTGCCAAATTTCTTGAAAATCGGTTCCTATTTTTTATATTTAGCCTAGAAATTTGGTGTTATAGCTGGTATTATAAAAGTGAACATAACATATGCGTATCATCCAATCAATATAAAATATTTTTTTTTTAACTTCTGATGTTACACCTATTAATATGCCGAATTTTATGTATATCGGTTTAGTAGTTATGTAGTGAAAGAGTAAAAAGAGTCTTATATATATTTATTATTAAATACATATTATACATTTTGAAGATGTAATGTTTCGTACTGTTCATTCCATAACATTCATTATAATAGTTTTTATCAAAATCGGATCAGTACCTATTGGTATACCAAATTTCATGTAAATCGGTTCAGTAGTTTTCTGTAAGTCTCGAATGGAAATTTTGTATGACAATCATATAGAAAAAAGTAAGAATAAGAAGAATCGTGACGTCAAATCATGATTTTATATGGCATATACTTTTTTGTAAAACTATTATATACTGAAAAACTATTATATACTACTGATCCGATTTTTATAAAAAAGTGTTATAATGAATGTTATGGAATGAACAGTACGAAACATTACATCTTCAAAACGTATAATATGTATTTAATAATAAATATTATAAGAATATTTTCCACCGGAAAACTATTCTTATTTCAAAATCTGTAATCGGCTGTATACCCTCAAAAAATAAACATTTTGAAAACAGAATCGGATGAAAAAATTATCTTGATATAAATTCGGTTGCCATCTTTTAAATGCAGCTCAAATCTAAAAAACCATGAAGATATGCATTTGATTACTCATTAGAGCAGCGTTCCGCGTTCATATTGTTCTAATTACGAAGATTTTCGGCAATTCACACGTACACAACCCGATCATAAATAAAACTCAAAGCAAGAGCGTTAAAATTGCAAAAAATTTTTAAAACAACAACAATATTTTCAAACAAGAGAATAACTTGCAAAAAACTCGTACACTCCAAAAACTTTTCAGGAATGCATAATAATATTAAAAATACATAAAAACAATATTTTTAAACCTTTTTTTAAACATTTTATATTAAAATCTTTAATCTTTGTATAGAAGTAAACATTTTTCTTTTCTTTAAATATGCTATATCTGTAAAATTTACAATTTTACTTCTTATAAAGTTTGGTCATATCAAGCGTAACTAGGAAATATTTTTTCTAAATGTTTTTTAGTATTTTCTTACCACTACAATAACGGTTTCTCTTTCTGCGCTTGGCTGCATTAGAGTGTCAAGAATGACAGCACTTTTGCAAATCTTGTATAAATAGGTAGACCTCTCAAATGATACATACATATAAAGCATTGTTCATATAAAATTTGGATGAATTCATCTTTCGATATCATTTTATACTTTTAGAAAATTATCCATCAAAAATTCTGCTGACAATATGTTTCATTTAAATTCTAAAATAATAAATTAATGATATATTTACTTCTTACTTAATAAAATTTGATATGTACCTTTAGTCTTAAAGTATCATTCTTATTCTAATGCCTTGGAATATACAATATATTTTTTTACCCTCTAGTATAAGTAAAAACCCCACTTAACGTTTTTGAAAATTACAACAACAATAGTTTTCCAGATTAACAATATGTTACATATGAGAGATGCCAAGCAAATTATCTATGAAAAAATTTAATTAACTAACAGTTTTGTATTTAATTCATATATGTGGTGCCAAGCCCCCACTGAAATCCCGCCCGTTATATTCTAAATGTTCACATGTCAAAGTTATTCATATAAAATTTGAGGATTCTAGCTCTAATAGCTTTTTAGATAACTGTTTTTTCTATTTAATTCATTTGGGGGGCTACAAGCTCCCCAGATTAAAGTCCGCCCTTTATCCTCAAAATGTTCAGATGAATATTATAGTAACATAAGCAAAAATTGATTAATTTAGTTCCATATTTTCCTAGATAAACAATATTTTATGCATAGTCCCCATTAAAAGTTCGCTCGTTATACTCTAACAGTCTTATGCAAAAAAAAACCTTATTATGACCTTAAAGTGTACATTAGTTAACAACGACTTTTAGCTTAATAATCCATTATTAAAAAAGTATATGCAAAAACAGTATTTTAACTAAAATACATTTTAATGTTTTTTTATATTTGATGCTGGCAACACCATTATTTTATTCTGTCAATATTTTCATAATGTTGTATATGAACGATTATTAGTTCATTTGGTATTCGTGTCTAATATTATTTTTTTATGCTTTTATATAAAATAATTGTATTTAATAACATAAAAATGGGGTTGTATTTGTTTATTTAATAAAAACAACGTATAAATCAAATAAAACAACTAATGTAATAGCAAAATTATATTTTGATTAAAGAAAGTAATCGAGTAACGTTTTCTTTAAATTTGCATTGATATTTTACACATCACTAAACTATTTTATAAACAAAATTTATGTTTTTGGCAAAAAGAAAAGAAAAAATATGGAGACAATTAAATTGAGTGTATCCATATTGTTTTTTATTTATTTATTTTTTTTATAATTTATTTAAAAAATTAACACAACAATATTTTTCACAAAACGTCAACAGTTATAAATTGTAATACAATAATGACATTTGACTTTAATATAGGTTTAAAGTACGGTTGAACCATTATTAACTTTCGTATATTTAACAATGGTTTACTACAGGTATTTTAAGCTAATTATCGTTTTTGGATATACTTTTATCGAATTTAGCTTAACAACGGTTAGTAAGCATGTTGTAAGTTTTTTTGCATAAGACTGTAAATGTTCAGATGAATGTCAAAATTCTTCAAGTGAAATTTAATGATTCTATCTCTAACAGTTTCTCAGATATGCTAATTTTTCTATTTTATTCATATTGGCGCTCCAAGCCCCCTCAGATGAAAGTTTGCTTTTTTTTTCTTAAACATGTTTAGATGAATATTAAAGTTCTTCGTGCAAAATTTTAAGAATTTAGTTGTATAAGTTGTATAAGATTGTTACTGTAATAGTTTCCAATATAAACGAATTTTCGTATTTAATTTATATGGAAGGTGCCACGTCCCTTAACGCTAGTCCTCCCACATTTTATACTAAATAATCATATTGACCTCTAACTGTATTATCTATATTATCTCAAGAAAAACGAATTTTTGTATTAAATTAATATGGGAGGTGCTGCTCCCCCATGGGTAGTTCACATATTTATTACTTAAACTGTTTACATCTATGTTAAAGTTATTCATGCAAAATTTTAAGATTGTAACTGTATTAGTTTCCAAGGTAAACGATTTTTTTTTTTATTTAATTTATATGGGAGATGCCACGGCTCCTAACGCTAGTCCTCCCACATTTATTCGTAAAATAATCATATTGACACTAAAATGGCTCCGACAAAATTTGAGGACTCTTAACTGTTACATTATCTCAAGATAAACGAATTTTTGTATTTAATTAATATGGGAGGTGCCGCTTCCCTCATGGGTAGTCCGCCAATTTATTACCCAAAATGTTTACATGGGTGTTAAGGTTATTCGTGCAAAAATTTAAGATTCTATGTTTCCAAGATAAAAGAATTTTTGTATTTAATTTATATGGGAGGTGCTGCTCCCCTCATGGGTAGCTGTAATGGTTTCCAAGATAAACGAATTTTTGTATTTAATTTATATGGGAGCCTAATGCTAGTCCGCCCGCTTTTTATCTCACATAATCATATTGACACTAAAGTGTCTCCGACAAAATTTAAGGACTCTGTTATATTATCTGAAATATACGAATTTTCTTAATGTGGGCGAGGCTCCTCGCCCACTTGAAAATTCAAAATAAAAAGTAGCCTATTACCTATTCCAGACATACAGGAACACGCTGTGAAATTTTCAAACAAATCGGTTCAGCCGCTTAGTAGTCTATAGCGTTCAAACATACAAACATATAAACATACAAACACACACATTCATTTATATATATTGTTTCAAAAATACATCTATATATACATTTTTGAAACAATGACAAAAACGGTGGTTTTACTCTTTAATGAACAACTCAAAATTGTTTGTCAAATTAAAAGTGGTTTTGTTTTTTCTGTCAAAATTCAAGTAGGGTAGAAGGGGAATCGTTCGCCACATATCTGTCAATGCGAATAACATGAAAACCGAGTAATCGATTTTATCGCATTATTAAATTTGGTTTTCTTTTATCGATTATCTATCATCCCTGAAAATTTGAAACATTAACTTTACATATGATGGGAGGCAGACATGATTAATTGTTTTCAAAGGGCTGTGAAAATATTTCACTGTGTGAACTTTTGGTGCTAACTTTTTTAGTTTTTTGATAGAAAAAAATATATTGGTCAGTATTAAAATGTCAATAATAGTGAACAATAAGAATTAATAAAATTTTCGATAATATAATTTGAAGCCCGAAAAAATTGAAACTAAACCCAAGAACAGCCCGTGGGGAACATGCGCCAAATATGTAATGCTTGTGATGTAGAACAAAATTTGGTTAAAATATAGAATAAATCAGTAATAATTTGTTTTAATTTTTTTTGTTAAGTTTTGTGAAATAAAAAATAAATATCTGATTTATTATACTTTGTTTAATCAATTAAGGTATAAAACAGCAAAATAAGTTTTTATTATGGTAATTTTTTCTTTTATTTTACTAATGACAAATCTGCCCCATCCCCTTGGCGCATTTACCCCAAGTATGGGGCGGTATCGCCGTTTTTGGTCAGTGCGGAAAAGTTAAAAAATATGCACATGAGGATGACTTAAGAAAAATTGAAAGAAATAAAACTAAAGCCAAGAAAACCGAACCAAGAAAAAAATTAAGAATATGTATTGTGGTTTTAATTTAAGGCCGCCTCAAAAAAAAAGTGGCGTATGGTCCCCCTTCTACCCTACTCTTCATATTTTCCTAGGAATAGCAAGAAAATCGTTTGAATTTTTGTATGGTTAATGGTACGTATTTTTGTAGTTAATAAAATACCCCAAGCCTTTTGCTTTATTACACTAGGGGCACTACAATTCAAAGTAAAGTGTGACCAAATTTAAACTGAAGAGTTCTTAAAATCTAATTAAAACAACTAATTTGCAAGCGTCCTTAGTTCCCTACCAGTGATTGAAAATGCTGATTTCAGTATTTCTCAAAGATAGTTTCTTAAATTTGTCTACAAATTAGTCAAAATCTTCTAATTTAAGCTCATTATCAATTTGTAAAGGACTGACTTTTAAGTATTAAACAAAATGCGGAGAATATAGCAATTATTTTATCGTTATAAGCTAAATTTTGACATCTATTTAAAAAAAGTATAGTCATTAAATATAGAAAAATATTCTTTTTAATTTTTGAAGAAACCCGGGCAACGCCGGGTACACGCAGCTAGTATTAATTGAAATCTAATAGTTATGAGTAAAATATAAAATAAAAGTAAAAATATAACAGTTACTATTTAAGAAATATATCATAAAACTTTTAACTTGTATGTTCTTGTTTAAATTAGATTGAACTTGGTTACTGACGTATAAAAGCATTAATGTACTTTTACCCGTATCATAAAATTTTGGAGGTGTTTGCAACTTTTATTTATATTTTATTAAATTATTCGAATAAGAACTTTTATTCGTTATTTGTTCGAATAATCGAATATTTTTTTTAAATTTAGTTGACTACTTGAATAAAAAAATATTGTAAGTTTTTATTTGAATAATTTTAAATATTTAACAACCCTAAAGACTACATTTCTAGTAAAACTAGTAAAACAAGAGAATAATAAATAATGTTTTCAAAAATATAAAAAGTAAACGAACGAAATTGAAATAAATTTAAAGCAATTTGTACGAAAAAAAGTTCCAAACAAATCAATACAGAACAAATTTTGTTTTACTACTTTTCACTCGATAAAAATATTTAAGCCAAAAATAGTAAAACAGAAAAATATTTTATTTGAAAGAGCTTACTATATTTTACAACTTTTTGCATACAAAAACAAAAAATAGTAAAAAAATGGTAAAACTAGTAAAAAAAAATTATGTAAACGAACTGACATTTTATGTAATTAAAAAAATCGTAAAATAAAAAAAATATTCTAAAATTATATAAAATTGTTTTCCATTTTAATTTTGGCCAAGAAAAATTTATTTTAAACCAATGTGCGACAGATTTAAATTTACAATAACATATTCTTCATTTTCTTATCCCCTTAAAATATACAATTTAAAACTTAACAGACTGTTACATAATGTACACCCGCTCACTTAAATAGGTTCGCTGTTATATTTAAATTCAAATTAATTATTTACAAAAAATAATGGACTGACTGGAGCAATTAAAATTTTTATAATTACATGATGTCTTAGGTATAACTTGAAAGACAAAAATGAACTCAATACATAATAGCTGATTTTTTTTTCTAACATACTTATATACCCTAATATAATATAATACCCCCATCATAAAAGATGGGGGTATATTGATTTGATAGTACATCGAAATATTGGTCATAGACCCACAAAAAGAATATACAGTGTCTCTCATAAGTATTCGAATTTAGGTATAATATGAAAAGAAACCAAATTTAATAACATATATTTTGTATGTAAAATTAATAAATAAATTTGTTAAATTCACTAGACAGACCTTAGCTTTGATATTACGCTTTTTAAAACTTTAAAAATTCACATTTACTTAAATTAATTTAGCTTTATTTTAAAAAAGTCCATATAATTACCTCACAAAAGTATTCGAATTTTTTCTGTATTTCATATTTCACTATATTATACGAAACACAAAACTTAGAATCGAATGGTTTTTTTGCTAAAAATTGTTTTAAGGGGTAACTATCAACCGAATCGATATAATTTTGGATCATTTGGTCCACAATTTTGTGGTATTTGTACCATCTTTTTATGTAATATCATTAAAATGGCGGTTTTTGGCAATATTTGAATTTTTTTTCTCCTTTTCTCAGAGATATAACCAAAATTTGTTATTGGGATTTAATATACCCCTTGGGGCATCAAAAAATAATATTTTTTTTATTACAATAATATGTATTTAAACGTATCAAGATATATTATTGGAATCATTCTTCTATCGCTAATTCAATTTACTGGAACTCTAGTCCATTTTTAAAATACTAGGGTCAAAAATTTTCAGGGAAACTTGTCTTCTATATATTGTTTTAGATATCAGCTGTTACACATTTTAAGTTTTCAATATATTGTGGAAGTTTATAACTCCAAAGCATGCCTCGAAGAAACGCCATTCAATATAGTGGAATCATTCTTTTTATAACCAATGGCCTCTAGGCTGAATGTCACCATATTATTATGGTCTAACTTAAAAATATTCATATCTGTTTAAATATTATCTACTATGATCAAAATAAGCCCAAAATTTTTTACATACAGTGTTGTTGTAATGGGCAACATAATCGTGAATATTATGAGTAGTAAAAACTAAAATCTACTGTATAGGATGACGTTTTGTTAAGGCATGTTTTGGAGTTGTACACCGCTACGATGTCTTGAAAATTTAAAATATATTAATGCTGATATTTACAATTATATATTCTAGCCAACTTTGTCGGAAAATATCGATCCTAGTGGTACGAAAAGGGACTTAAGATCCAGATAATTCAATTAGAAACAGAAGAACTATACTAAAAATATATCTTGGAATGTTTAAAAACATATCCTTATAACAAAAATTATTATTTTTAGATACCTTAAGGAATCTATTAAATCCCAATATTAAATTTTAGTTTTATCTCTTAAAAAAAATAGAAAAAATGGCAAATATGGTCAAAAATCATAATTTTAATGATATTATATAAAAAGATGGTACAAATGCCCCAAAATTGTGGGCCAAAAATATAACTTTCGGTTGATAGTAACCCCTTAAAACAATTTTAAGCAAAAAGACCATTCGATTCTAATATTTGTGTTTCGTAAAATATGGTCAAATATGAAATACAGAAAAAATTCGAATACTTTTGTGAAGTAATTTTATGGACTTTTTTTAAATAAAGCTAAATTAATTTCAGTAAATGTGAATTTTGTAAATTTAAAAAAGCGTGATATCAAAGCTAAGGACTGTCTAGACAATTTAACAAATTAATTTATTAATTTTGCATACAAAATATGTTATTGACCGACCCATATAAGGTCATCTTCAGAAAATGACTTTAATGGCTTAAAAATACGAGTGTAGCGATGAAATTCGACCCAAATAAATTTAATGCGAACCAAATTCTGTCTAGCAAATTTTATAAGGATCGACCCATAATTGACCCTAAGGTTTCCTTCAGATAATTAATTTAACGCTTAAAACTGGCCTAAAAATACGAGTATATAGATGAAATTCGACATAAGTTTCATTCGAGTCAAACGAGGTTTGGTGGTGGGAAGGTTCGGTATAGCCGAATATAAGCAAGCCTAGCCGCAGTAATTAAAAAATGCCACTCAAATTGACACTTGTTTACAAAAATTTACTAAAGACGAAATATAGAAAAAATTAAAATTTAGTCAATAAATCTTCAAGGATACGTGTACTTCCCATATAGCATGAAATTAAAAATTGTAATAACTTCAAGGATACGCCTACCTCAAAAATTAATTAAACTTATGAAACAGTATTTTAATTCTTTTAAATTTATACAATGAAAACACATAATTTGGACGACTAAAGAAAATGTAATACATACTACATCCAAACGTAACATAAATATTTTACTCGTTATCACTGGTACCTGCTTTCAGAGTAATGTTTTCTATATATTTATACTATATATACTAGCTACCCCAACCAAAATAAATACATAATAACCAAAAAAAAATGATTTTTTGTTACTAAATTATAAACATTTTCTTAAAAGTTTATTATAATATCTTTTGATGATAAAATATTTAATTTAAATTCTATTTAATTCATACAAGCTAATATCCGGTGTGCTTCGCTACCCCTATCGAAATTAAATACATAATAATAAAAAAAAATTATTTAATTAGTTGCTAAATTATAAAATATTTCTTAAAGGTTTATTACAATTGCTCTTGATGATAATATATTTCATTTAAATTCTAAAATAATAAATTAATGATATATTTACTTCTTACATGCTAAAATTTGATATATACCTTTAGTCTTAAAGAATAATTCTTTTTCTAATGCCTTGGAATATACAATATATTTTTTTACCCTCTATGTTTTCAATATGCAACAATATGTTACATATGAGTGATGCCAAGCAAATTATTGCAAGTTCGCCAATTTCTATCTATATATGAAAAATTTTAATTAACTAACAGTTTTGTATTTAATTCATATATGTGGTGCCAAGCCCCCACTGAAATCACACCCTTTATTTTCTAAATGCTCACATGAATGTCAAGGTTATTCATATAAAATTTGAGGATTTTAGCTCTAATAGTTTCTTAGATAACTATTTTTTCTATTTAATTCATGTGGGGGCTGCAAGCTCCCCAGATTAAAGTCCGCCCTTTATCCTCAAAATGTTCAGATGAATATTATAGTAACATAAGCAAAAATTGATTAATTTAGTTCCATATTTTTCTAGATAAACAATATTTTGTATTTTATTCATAGTACCCATTAAAAGTTCGCTCGTTATACTCTAAATGTTCAGATGAATGTCAAAATTCTTTAAGTGAATTTAATGATTCTATCTTTGTCGTCAACATTACTAATTTTCCACAAAAATACGCGAGATGCCCAAATTTAAGAGCCCATAATATATGAACCGTATAAGTTATAGATCCAATTTATACGTCGTACAAATCGTATTTAAGAGCAGAATATATGTACCGAGTTTAAGAAAAATCGAAGATGATATTTAGTACTTTATATAATACTAATACCGGTGTGCTTCGCTACCCCAATGGAAATTAAATAAATACTAACAAATAGATTCTCAGATATACAAAATTTTATATTTTATTCATATGGGGACTCAAAGCCCCCCAGATGAAAGTCTTCTCTTTT
>NC_060949.1:1518061-1519157 GCF_022045245.1 Lucilia cuprina
AGGAGAATTGATTGGATAACGATTCTCGTTGTAATCGGCCTCGAATTCGACTATACTATCGGCCAAGCGAATAAAGTGATCAAGAGACATGTTTAATATACCAAAAAGTCAAAAGGAAAAGCACTAGCAACAATTCAAATCGAAATTCGGAATGAAATTATCTAAAAATGTCGGAATTGAAGTCAAATCGAGACTAAAACCACAGACAAGAAAAAAAATTGTAAATAAACCGATCGGAATAAACGTGTAAATCAATCGAAAAATTGATACCTTTACGTTACTGGACTATAGGATCAGCTGCTTCAAAAAATAAGTAAAATAAGTAAATAAGAAAGTTCATCAACCTATTAAACGATATTTGTTTTTGGAGAAATTCTTATATTTTATTTATTTACAATCCTCGAAGAAAAAATAGCAACAATTTATTCCATAAAGTTGTTTACCAATATGTAAATTAACCCTCGGTCGCACGAACAAAAAGACAATTAATAAATTTTTTCTTTTTTTAATTAAAATATTGGTAATTAACAGTATTTTATTGGACAAACGTGCAATAAAATGTGTATTTAGTAAATTGGATTTATTTAGCGTATATAATTATTTTACTGATCTTCAGAAATAGGACAAAGTTTATCGCAATTTACTTCAATATTATTTATAACCAACACAAACAAAAAAAATATTTACTAATTGTATTATTAATTGCCAATCATAAATGGTTAGATCAAAAAGCATTAGAATATTTGGAAAAAAAAATTATATGTATACACGCCAAACACGTATGTTTATGGTAGTACTTGTAAATGGATATACACACATGAACTAATGTACTGCTTGTAGATGAAGTAAACAAACGTATGTAATTTAAAGGGCTCGCTAATAATATTATTGTGGAAGTTAAGGTTTTCTAAGTGGTGTATTTTAAAAAATATTAAGGCGCTCCAACTGCGCCTGATAAATGAAACTCACAAGGAAAAATATAATATAGTATTACAATTAATTTTATTAATTTAAATTTAAATAATGATTAATTAACTAATAATCGCTCCGTTCGATGTCTCAGCCAAGACTGCCGTTCGTCGGCCACACTTGTTGG
>NC_060949.1:1519257-1534847 GCF_022045245.1 Lucilia cuprina
ATCGGTATACTTTAAGGTGGGTATTGGACCAATATTTTTGTATGTTACAAACATCAGCACAAACGTATAATACCCTCCCCACTATAGTGGTGTAGGGTATAAAAACTGCATTACTTGTTTCATACATACTCATTGTCAATCTCTGATAAACACTTAATTTTCATGAGGGATTTTAATAATATTTATGTTTGAGACATAACAACTGAATTGTTTTTTAACCTCACTGAACTTATCTGATGAATTCCTATGATCAAAGTTTTTGAGTTCAAAATATTTATTAACTGAAATGGAAAAGTTATCGTTTATAAGTTTTTTAACATTAAGCTACGCGTGTGATAAGAAACATTCTGATCTGTTGTATTTTTTGATAATAGTGGTTATATTGCTCTTTTCAGAGTGAAGTTTTTATATAATTGTGTCTAAAAATTTTTCAATAAGATTTGTAAGATTTCTATCATTCGGTATTTTTTCATTATTGTTTAATTCAAATATCATATTGTTTTTGAATTTTTTTAAATTAGGTTTTTTGTAATTAAATTTTATATTTGAAATTCCCTTTAAGACAGTTAAATATATACTTAAAACATCAATGTACATCATTATGGTCAGTATCATAATCAATTGTTTTTAGACAATTTATTGTATTATTCTCTCGATGAATATTTAAACTATGTCTAAAAATTAACAGAGGCATGCACATCTGAATATTATTTCGTTAGATAAAAGCCATTCTTTTAACATGTTTCCCTTTGTTTTGAACGTATTGTTACCCCAGCCACTATGCACAGTGGGGTCTCTCTGAACAAAACTTGGCATTAACTAAACTACAATGTTTTGGTATAATTATGGGTATCAATGGATAGAGGAAGTTCTCTAGATACGAATTAAAAAAAGAAATAGCTGCACTAATGTTCAAAACAAAATTTTCCAAAATTTTATTTAAGAAATATTTTTATTACATTTACAAATATTATAGTACATTAAGAGAGCTGCGCCTCCCAAATCGAAATTAAATTAAAACAAATAAGAAGTTATAGTCGGGCGATGCCGACCATATAATACCCTACACCTGTATACGAATAAAATGTGATTTGGTTTTTATAATAAAGCATTTAAGTTGAATTGTAAATTGCCTCAGATATACTAAAGCCATTTACTTTTTAATAAAACTGTGGATATTAAAGTAAAATTTTGATGGGAACTTTTAGAGGGGCTAGGGTCAAATGAGGCCCTATAATTATAAAGTTCATCAGGTGAAATTATGGACCGATGTTAACTATTTTCAAATTTCATTTAATTATCTCCAAAATTGCGACCTGGAGTTTAATTACAATGTTTACAAGCCCTATTCGGGAGGACAGTTGTATGGGGGTTAAGTGAAATAATGGACCGATCTTAACCATTCTCAATAGGGTTCGTCCCTGGGACTATAGAAGATCATGTACCAAATTTCATTCAATTATCTTAAAAATTGCGGCCTGTGAACACATATAATTGTCCATCAACACCCACAACAAACTGCAGCCAACTTCATAAGTATAAAACGTCAGTTGCAGCTATTTGCTTTTTTTCTACTACTTCTTAACAACTAGCCGTGTGAAGAACAAGTGTGTGCAAACAAACCAACAACAAATCCTACAACCGCAAATCAAATTTTAAAGTTAAATAAATAAATAAATAAATAAATAAATAAATAAATAAATAAATAATAAACTTAAATTATTAAAACTAAAAACTAGTGGTAAAACTTAAGTAACACTTTTGATTTTTAAGTGTTCCTTCTGAACTGTCTAGAAATAATATCCAATACTGTTTTTACGCCCATACCAATTAAAAGTCTAAAAGGGACTTTAATCCTTTTTTAAGTAATTTTTTTTTTTTAATTTAACAAAACTCTTTTGACCATATAATATTCCTTTGGATCTGTCTACGAGTAAATTCTTTTATTTTTTTTCCGCCCACTCCCGAGTATGTTTATTACTGGTAGTAATTTTTAACTTTTTTCCAGCGTTAACAAACATTCGTTAAATTTAAACATAACACTGTTAAATAAAATTAAGTTAAAATAACATTAACATATTATTAACATTATAGCCAGTTCTGTAAACTTACAGAACATAATTCTGTTAATTTAACAGAAAAGGTTTGTGTCTATGGTATAGTTCTGTTAACTTAACATAGCTCTGTTAACTAACAGGTTTGTGTCTACGGTTTAAATTTGAAATTTAACTTTACACCTATCTGTTTAGTTGATAAAATCTAAACATAGCGTTTTTCTTAGTTCGCATACGTACTTTGAAGCCTCTCCTATGGTAGTTAAGGATTTTGAAAGACGCACTGTTTTTCTTATACTTTTTTAATTTATTTTATCGATTACTTTATTTTATATTTTATAAAATTGAAAATATTATATATATTGAAAAACGTTTCGTAATTGTAATTCATTGGTTTACACTTGTTCTAACAACTAAAATATTTTTACATCGGAATTGTCTCATTATTTTTCTCTAAAATTTTTTTTTAATAACTTCTCTGTTTCATACAATAAGGATATAATTTTTGAAGATTACAATTGAAAAATACTTAACACATATCCTTTTAACAATGAAACAATAAATTTTAAAAAGTAATTAAAAACTAATTTGGAAAACCCAACGAAATTAACTGGAATTTAAAAAATGCAAAATACTTTATTGTCCTGCAAATTCTGATGAAAAGTAATAAAATGCAACCGCAAAAAATAAAATTTTCTTAAGATAAGGTTGGCAAAAAACTTGGATGATTCACTGTATGTGTATGTATTATTTACATAACTGCTTTATTACTAGAGATTTAATATCTCCTTTTTTAATATCCAAAAACGAAAAAATAATCCACATGCAAACAGGCAAAATAAAAAAACAAATTTTGTTTAATAAAAACAAAGTGGCAACACAGTAAAAAACAGGGTTACCATCGATACTTTTTTGGAATAATTAATGGTGAAAGAAAATACTTTCAAATGAATAATTAATCTGGAAATTAATTATTATTTTGATTACTCTAGTTGTAAAATCGCTATCAGGGACTTTTTAACCCTTACTTTCATCGGTTTACCTTAAAAACAATGGCACTCGATACTTTTGTAAATTGTACAAATGACCTTTTGGATTTTGAAATAAAGTTTACCCAAAGAGCGGTCGATAACAACATTCACTCCCTTCAGGTACTTCGGGTCCAAGGGCGTATAAAGAGTGAAGAGAAACAAAAAAATCCATCGATAAAATAGGCTTCGCGAACGTTACAAAAAGTGTATTTCATCATACAAAACATGGTTAGGGTCAATCAACCCAGAAATTCATGCAATATCAAACTCAAGCAAAGAAGACCTGATTTCTGCTATTGGAAGTCAATCAATAGAAAATAATGACATTTGTTTTGTGCGACTACCACCTGGTCACATTTTATGGAGATTTTGTGACAGACCTACTTTCCGCGACCTTTACTCCGCGTATACATAAACAATTCTAAACTTAGCAAAATTGAAAAACTTTTTTATCTGATACAAAAGACGAAGGAGATGTTAGAAATGACCCTAGAAAATAGCGTAGCTCAATACGAGAACAATAGAATCCAAGTCAACGAACAATTAAACATTTTATTTGACCTTCCGAACGTTGCCGAAGACTCAGGCCCATCAATACAAAAACTACAACGAACAGTTAAAAGTTGTTAGAGCCGTATGCGCGTGTTAAAACTATATCGGATAAATTGTTACTGTTTTTGAATTTATTTGAAGGTAAAACTGAAACTTCTGCTCAACTATCTATTAGGAAATTTAATTTATTTTCTTGTCAAAAATAAAAAGGCAACGGGATGAAAAGTTTAAATCACCATTGTTTGTCGCCTCAACAATTTAAGATATTAGTTTGAAGAATTTTTTTATATGAACAGGGATGTTCGCAACGAATTCTTTTATCTAAGAAGCGGTACTGATATCTTCATAACCAACCCAGGCAAAACTTACATTAAAAAGTAATGAGTTAAAAAGCTAAAAAAGCTTTTTTTACTACTTCTTTATTAGCATTTTAAGTCATTATTTTAATACGGTGATGTCATTGGAGGCAAGTTCTTCTACGCACGCTTACAAGTAGGGAGTTAAAGAAGTACTTACCACGCTCGCTTACAAAAAAATTACATATTATTTCTTAAGTGCTCTAAAATTTTTGATATGAACATATTAAAATTTGTTTCATTTTTAATATAGCTTGGTAGATCATTATATAGGTTTAATCCTTTCCATTGCACAGGTCCTTGCTCGCTGTAGTCTAAAATCTTGCACATTTCTTAGGTTGTATGGTTGTGCCTCTCCAACATAATTTAGCTGTTCATATAAATATTCTAGTGCAGTTTTTATTTTCATTTTCTGTATAAATATTAGCGTATTTAGTTCTAGTCTCTGTTTTATGCTCATCCATCTTAAATAATTCAGCATAAATTCTATTGGGGTATATCTATTACATTTCAGTATTGACCGCATTGCCTTATTTTGTAGTTTTTGCAGTCTTATTATTTGTAAATTTGTACATCATGTATA
Organism: Lucilia cuprina; assembly: GCF_022045245.1. NCBI lineage: Eukaryota > Metazoa > Arthropoda > Insecta > Diptera > Calliphoridae > Lucilia > Lucilia cuprina. Next base: position 1,523,834 of record NC_060949.1, read on the forward strand.
TAATATCGTTGATCCGTATTCAAAGTGAGGTTTTATTATTGTGTTGTATATGTTTATTGCTGTTATTATAGATACTTTATTTCTTATTCTTTTAAAAAATCCAATTTTTTGCCAATCTTTTTACAAATATATTCTAAATGTTCTCTAAATTTTTAAGTCTTTATCGATAATAAAGCCAAGATATTTGATATATTTTACTTTTTCAATTTTTTCATTGTCAATTTTTATTATTATATCACTGTTCATATTTATTTCCATCACTTTAGTTTTGCTTTCGTTTAGTTTTAATTTATTCATTTTTAACCATATATCTACATTTAACATATCTTCTATTAAGTTTTCTTCACATTTTTGTTTGCGCTTCCGTGAAAATTAAAGTGTCATCAGCGTATAGAACTATTTCACATTTTTTTAAAATTTTTGGTAAATCGTTTATATATATAATAAATAACAATGCGCCTAGAACCGATCCCTGTGGTACACCAAATTCGTTATTAATTGTACTTGATTTAATATTGTTTACTTTTGTTGTTTGTTTTCTTTCATTTAAATATGATTTAAACCATTGCAATTCAGTGTTTTGTATTCCATACATATAAAGCTTATGAATTAGTATATTTCTGTCTATTGTCTCAAATGCTCGTTTAAAATCTAAGAATATTGCTATAATTTTATTATTTTTTTCAATTTTTTTCCATCTGTTAATTACGTAATTCAACGCGGTTTCACAAGAGTATTTTTTACGAAATCCAGATTGATATTTCGAAAAAAGATTATAATTTTCAAAGTATTCTTCTAGCTGTGTTGTTGTTGTTGTTGTTGTTGTTGTAACAGCTCGACTGTGGCCGATAGTTCTTTCTTTGGGGAAAAACTTTCGGTTGATACAGCTGTCGTTGAGTTGACAATCTTTGGCCGAGTATGACTCGGGTCGTTCCGGAGCGAAGATTCAATTGTCATGGGAACGTGTCTTTACAACCGTTTGCATTATCTTTTCGAAAGTTTTCGGTGTATTTATTGGTCTGAATTCCTCACATTTTATGGTTTTGTTCACCTTCTCAATTGGTGTTACCATAGATTCTTTCCAATTATTCGGAAAAATTCCTGTTTGTAAAGATGTATTAATTATATATAATAATTTATATCCAATTCTATTCCAGTTATCCGAAATTAATTTCGTATTTACATTATTATAGTCTGGTTTACTTTTTGCATTCTTACATATATTTTTTAAATCTTGTATATTTATTACACGGAATTTAAATCTAAAGTTTATCACAGGTACTCGGTTTATATATTGCACATTTTCTATACTGTTTCTTATTATCTCTACACTTACTATAAAATAGTTATTAAATCTATTGGTTATTTGGTAATTTTTGTTATATTCTATATTATAAAATATCACAGTTTTTTTCACAGATTGATCTTTTTTTATAACCAAGTTTTTTATTTCGTTCCACATTTGCTTCTGATTTTTTGTATTATTAATTTTATTATTGATATATTTATTCTTTTCCATTTTTATTTTATTTTTATAAATGTTTCTTATTATTTTGTAGTTATTTCACGCAATAATTGAATTTTCTCTTTTTGCTATATGATACTTTATAATTTTTTGATGTTTTATTGATTTTAATTCATTATTAAACCATTTCGTATCACTATCATTTACTTTTATAGTTTTTTTTATGTGTAAATTTCTTTATAGCTCTTTATATACATTTATCGAAATATTTACCATTATTGTTAATATCATTGTTTTCATCTATATTTTGTATTTCACTAACCTCATTATTAAAAGTATGTTTATTATATTTAAAATTTGTTATTTCTTTATATTGGTTATCTTCATGTTTCACATGATTACACCTAAAAACTATATCTATAGATTCATGAGCCGAAATTTTATTTTTCACATTATTTTTAACATCAATTGTATTCATATTTGTTATAATATAGTCAATTATTGTATTTTATCTTTTCGTTATTCGAGTATATTCTTCAACTATTTGTTTTAGGTAATTATCGTTCAATATATTCTCAATTCTTTATATACTCCATCTTTAGACCAATCTATGTTAAAGTCTCCTGCTATTAATATATCACAATTGTTTTCGCCAATTTCTTCAATAACTTCATCGAAAATATCACAGAATTCTGCTTCATTCAGCTTGGTGATCTATACACTGCCATTATTACAAAATTGTGCATGCACTAATCCAGTATTTAAAATCATATACTCTATCCAGAATTTGTGTTATTTTAAAATGTTCCTTAACATATATACTAACTCCGCCAGTTCTCTTAGAATTGGGGAATGTTAATATTTGTTCATAACCATTTAGAGATGTTTCATTTGCTCGTATATCTTTTGTAATATGCGTTTCAGTTAATATCATAAAGTCTGGTTTATCATTTGCCACATATATTGAATTGAAATTATTAATTAATCCTTGTATATTTGTATAAAAGCCGCGAATTTGCTTTAATTGTTAAAAATTTAAACCAAGTTGTGTCTTCTTAAAACTAAGTTTATGTTTATACACTGGACATTGTCTATACATAGTATGATGATTTTCATCAAGCCCGAGATTTAGTTTCTTATTAACTTGTACACAGTTTATGCATTTTTAATTGTTTCATTATTGCATTCATTGTTCCTATGGGAGCCATGGCATTTTATACAAATTTCTTGATTTTTGCATTCGTTGCATTTTTCCCATCCGATATTAATTTTCTGATCCTTCATAATTTTATGGTACGATTCACTATCAATTTTTAATTTCGCATTATATATAATTTTATTGACCCTTTTAGTTTCGTATAATTTTATAACAGTTAATTCACTATCATTTAACATAGGGTTCTGTTTCCTTATTTTATCTACTAATTCCTTTTCATTATATTTAAATGTCATATTCACTACATCAATTTTCAGTTCAACCGGGTTTGGAATCTTTATTTCATATCCTTCACTCATTTCGTTTTGTATTGGTGTTTTTATTTTCTCTCTTTCCTCATCATTTTCAATTTGAATTATCAAAGTTCCATTTCTTCTATTTTCAACACTTGTTTTTTTAGATTTGCAGGATCAACATTCTTATTTAACTCTTCTTTAGTTTTATCAACATTTTGTTTTTCTTTTGGCTTTATTATTGATGGCACTTGTTTTTTTGCATCTGGTATCACCGTATTTCTAACTGTTTGTGCATATGACATTTGATTTGTTTTGACATTTACTTCTTTAATCACTTTCTTTATTTCATTACACATCTTTATGTTACTATCCTCCACTGAATTACATATTTGTTTACTTTTATCTTCTAGTTCATTTATTTTATGATTAAAATTTCTTATTTCTTGTATTTTTTTTGCAGTTTTTAAATGCATAGTCTAGTTTTTTAATTCTATCTTCATATCTTATTTCTATTGCTTCTAGTAATTGTTTTATTTCATTTTCATTATGTTTTAAGGATGTTTCGAATTCATATTTATATTCTTTTAATTGTTGTTTATTTTTTTGCACACCATCTTGAATATCTCTCATCACTTCATCGATGTTATGTATATATTGCATACAATCATCACATATGAATCTAACAAAATTATTTTTATTTAGAATTCCTAATGAATATTGGTCTATATCCGAACATTTTGCAGAACTATGATAACTTTTTCCATAAACTCCTTCACATTTAATGCCACTTTCGTCTCTAATTGATATTTTGCACTTATTGCACTCAGCCATTACTGAGTTTTATTTTAATTCTTATTTTCTTATTATAATTCAGTTTATTAATTCAAATTTTTATATTTCCACAATTATTGAAAGTTGTTTTTTTTGTTTTAAATAGTCTTGTTCTATTTTTTAAACTTATAAACATTAAAATTTCAATTTTTTGTAGAGCTTTTATAGTTTTCAATAGATTTTTAGTTTTCAATCTTAAATTGGAAGTTTAATTAAATGAAATCAAGTTTTGATTTTAAATGTAAGAGTGTGGAAACAGAAATATTTTCTGTTTCTGATTAACGAATGCACGAAAATCCCGAATTAACACGAATTTAGAAAAAAATAATTAACTTTTCTAAATTTTAATTACTTTTAAAACATATTTTATTGTTATTTGTTCTATTTTTTTTCGAAATTTTACAAAGAAAACGAGATTAATATCATAAAACATGTTACATATTCAATATTTATCACGTAAGGGAGCTAATTTCAAAGCATAATTTTGTCATATTTTCACACAAAGTTTTCGTCAAATTTTCGACAACATATTCAATGTTTGTTGGGTTATATTCTTTAATATTGACAACTTAGCCATTAAACATAACTCCCATATCTTATCTGCTAATTGCATCATTTCATTAATGTCGTTATGGCTAGATCCTGTAAGATCTACATTAAGAGTTTCCTCAACTATAATTTCTTCAAAATATCTTGACTAAAACTAGTTCCAGCTGATAAAGACAATGAGCGATAAAACTCGGATGGTTTTCTGTTACCCATTTCACTATTTGACAAAATTTTCTCTAACCGGGAAGTTTCACTTAGTGAATGTCGTTTTACTAATACCTTGTTTAGATTATGATAAAGGTTATTAGGTGGTGGATTTTGAATTATATCTAGAACTGTTATTATTACTTCTTGCGAAAGTGATGTAATAATGTGTTCATATTTTGTGCTGTCTAAAGATATGCCTTTGGTCGTATATTGCATTTCTATGTGAATAAACCAAGCATCGGAACAATATGTCCAAAATTGCGGCAGTCTGACTGACGTTGCGCAAAGATCGCAACGGTGTTGCGCAATTGAGGTTCGGCCAGTGTTCGGTGTTCAGTGAAATTTTGACCGAATAATTTAACCAGAAAGAGATTAAGAAGTTAAGAAAAGTGAAACATTTAATTTGAATTATCTAGTTTCGACTATAAATCTTTAATCTCATTTGTAAAATTGAAATTTTCTAGGTCCTTATTCTTAAACGATATAGACATGTCAGTCAGTCTCTCAAAAGAACGATAGGACCTAAACTATTGTTGCAGATTGATTGGTATTCAAAATAATAAAAATCAGTTTACATTTCAACATGACCTCTACAAAAGGTTCACTTTAGAAAATGACTAACGATCATAACAGGCTTAAAAATATTAGTATTTTTATGAAATTATACTTAAATTTTTTTATGAACCCAATTTTCATATAAATCGGCAAATTGAAATTTTCGAATTGTGTTAAGTATTGTATATTATCTTTATATTATATATATTTTTTATTTTTTTAGAAACTGTAATTTTACTGATTTTATAAAATTTATTTTGATTTCGATACACATTTAAAACGAAATTTTGATCACCTTGGATCATAATATGATAATGTATAACAATATTATGATAAATACAAAAATATCATGATACAATATTTTGACGGTATTTAATAATGATATGATAGATAATAATGATATTTTTAAATTGTTACAATAACGATAATATGTTTGTACTACAATCATAATTTCAACCATAATTTTAGCCATGTTTTTCTCTGCGTGCTCTTACAGAGAATTATCATTGTCAATGAATCGTTTAAAAACCAAAAATAAAGGTATTAAGATATATGCATTTCACAAAAATAGTTTGTTATTAGAAACTTATCACTCTCTGGAATTCGGAATTAGTTGATAATTGGCCCAATTGCTAAAAAATGTTTCGGATGTTCATATTTTGGTTTTAAATGTTATAAATTTATTACTTTTTAATCATAAATTAGTGTCTGACCGAACGTTCGGGTACGGGTTCGGAGTAAAAGTTATTAAAAATTCCCCAGGACATTATCGTGTCTCAGAGCACTTGAATTCGGAATGTGATAAAAAAAACATATTTTTGAAAATATTCTAATAAAACAATTGTATTACTTAAAATACATCTATAGTTACTTGAATATGAGTTTTTGTCCTTATAGAATAACGTAAACCTCTTCTCAGCTATGGTCGAAGAAATTTGATATTTTTAACGGTCGTTTCAAAATTTAAAATTAGCCTTTTTATTATATTGTTGTATATTTTAAATGGAACCGTTTGTAAATTTATTAGTCCACATATTTCTAAATAAAAATTAAGAGTTTCGTGCAATGTGGACGCCATTAAACTTTAAAGGTCAAATTTTGTAATATTTGCAACTTTTGATGGAAACTAGTCGAAATTGTTTCTATTTTTAGGTAGATTATCAGAAAACTTTAGAAATAAATTCATTAACAACCGATATTTACAATAATAGTGAAAAAATTAATTAACCCTTAAACGGCCTTGGGGTCAAAATGACCCCGATGCTTTAAAAACATGCCAATTTGGACACATTTCAATAAAACCCGTTTGCAATCCATTAATTCAGCAAATTGATAAAAAACAATTAATATATTAATATATATAAATAAAAATAAAGAAATCTAAAATCTAATGATATCTTAGTTTTTAATACCAAATTTAAATCGATTACAAAAAGAATTACAAAAGAAAAATACTTTGGTTCAAATTGACACCACATTCAAAAAGGTTGAATGCCTAAATTTTTTTTTAAGCTGAATTAATGGGATTGCAAACGGTTTTTATTGAAATATGTCCAAATTGGCATGTTTTTAAAACATCGGCCAAGGCCGTTTAAGGGTTAATTAATTCTTTTTCACTATTATCGTAAGTATCGGATGTTAATAAATAAATTTCTTAAGTTTTTTGATAATCTACCTAAAAATAGAAACAATTTCGACAATTTCCATCAAAAATTGCAAATATTACAAAATTTGACCTTTGACCTTTAAAGTTTATGGGTTAATGGCGTCCAAATTGCATGAAACTCTTGATTTTTATTTAGAAATATGTGGACTAATAAATTTACAAAAGGTTCCATTTAAAATACACAACAATATAATAAAAAGGCTAATTTTGCAAAATAATACATAAAAATGGGTGTTTTGTAGAAATCCGCTGAATCAAATTGCAGGTACAGGCAAACTATAAGAGGTATTGACCTAGTTTTTTTACTGTTTTATTGCCTAATCTGTTGTCCATAAATCCCTATGAGTTCTCCCAAAAATATTGAAATTTGTTTAACAAAGAATCAAAAAAAAAATAAAATTTGAATTTTGAAACGACCGTTAAGTTTACGTTATTCTATAAGGACAAAAACTCATATTCAAGTAACTACAGATGTATTTTAAGTAATACAATTGTTTTATTAGAATATTTTTAAAAATATGTTTATTTTTTTATCACATTTCCAATTCAAGTGCTTTGAGACACGATAATGGCCTAAGGAATTTTTAATAACTTTTACAGTTTTCAACCAATTTTTGTGTTTTTTATCTTTTTGTAACGCTAATTCTATGTGCATTACGATTCTTTGACAATAAAATGCAAAACAAATTGTTTAATGACAAAACTTTTGTGAAAACTGAAAAAAATTCATATTTTCCCCTTGTATATGCATTTTCAAACTTCAGAGCCGTTGCGGCACCAGTGATCTAATTTTTTGCACGACTTATTTTTATAACCCATAGAACAATTCTGGTGGGGGGACGGCCTGTAGGACAAAATTGTTTTTCCTTCATACAAGCTTGGAGCACTCTAATATATACATATATTTTTTATTTTGTTAAAAACTGTAATTTTACTAATTTGATAAAATTCATTTTGATTTCGATACATATTTAAAACGAAATTTTGATCACCTTGGATCATAATATGATCATGTATAACAACATTATGCTAAATACAACAAGTAAGAGTGCTATATTCGGCTGTGCCGAATCTTATATACCCTTCACCATAGTGTATTTTAAACATAATTGATCTTACAGTCTAGTTAATAAAAACATTAAAAAAAGTAGGAAAGAAAAGTGCTGTTACAGGTCATTTTTATGACAAATGTGTTTTTTTGTTATTGTTTTACACATACTTACATACATACATATACATATTTATAACTGGTGTATATATGTATGTATGCATATTTTATTATTACATACTCACAATTATCTTAAACAATAATGAATGAACAGGCGCGAAGAAAAATATACATAGAAAAATATGCATACATATATACACCAGTTATAAATATACATATGTATGTAAGTATGTGTAAAAAAGGAAAAATTTACTAATTGTCTTTTTGTTCGTGCGACCGAGGGTTAATTTACATATTGGTAAACAACTTTATGGAATAAATTGTTGCTATTTTTTCTTCAAGGATTGTAAATAAATAAAATATAAGAATTTCTCCAAAAACAAATATCGTTTAATAGGTTGACGAACTTTCTTATTTACTTATTTTACTTATTTTTTGAAGCAGCTGATCCTATAGTCCAGTAACTTAAAGGTATCAATTCTTCGAAAAATATATTTTATCCAAATTACTGGTTTTCTTTCTGGTTTGATTTACACTTTTATTCCGATCGGTTTATTTAAAATTTTTATTTTCTTGTTTGTGGTTTTAGTCTCGATTTGACTTCAATTCCGACATTTTTAGATAATTTCATTCCGAATTTCGATTTAAATTGTTGCTAGTGTTTTTCCTTTTGTCTTTTTGGTATATTAAACATGTCTCTTGATCACTTTATTCGCTTGGCCGATAGTATAGTCGAATTCGAGGCCGATTACAACGAGAATCGTTATCCAATCAATTCTCCTCATGCGTTAGAAATCCACAGACAGGAAATAAAGTCCACATGGGTTCGTCTTAAGGCGGCTTATGAGAAATTTTTGTTCGATAAGGACAACGAAGATGATACGGATCCCGGTAATCGGATGATATAGAAGCATTTAAAGACAAATACAAAAGTACTTATGTTACTTATTGTAATATATTGATAAAACTATCCGAGCTGACCGATGGCCTTCGGGATCAGTCGCGTGAGAAATCTGACACAAGTCCGGTCAATTCCCAATTTTTTCCAGTCCAGCCTGTATCTTCCCAGCCTTCGCATAGCTTTCACCTTCCTCCGTGTGAGATAGAGACCTTCCATGGTAATTATGAATCATGGCCGACTTTCCGTGATCTATTCACAGCCATGTTCATACAGAATTCCACATTAAGCCCTGTTGAGAAGCTTTTCCATTTGACTCAGAAGACTAAAGGAGAAGCAAGGGAGATTGTTAAGAAGAGTCCTTTAACAAATCACGGTTTTGATTTAGCCTGGGCAAATCTGACAGAACGATTTGAGAATCGTCGGGTCCAAGTTAGCATAACTTCCGAATCGGCAAAAGCTCTTTAACATTTGCAAAGGGACATAAACTCTTGTATTTCCATATTACGACTCCATCGCATAGACGTTGACAGCTGGGACCCTATTTTTGTTTCTTCTGTTCCAATAAGCTTCCTGATTCAACTTTGACTCTATGGGAACAAGGCTTAAAGAATAAAACGTCGATTCCAAAATGGTCCGATTTAGATTTATTCCTGACCAATCGATACAGGACTTTGGAATCCGTTACCGAAATACGTTCCGCTACATCAAAGCCTACCGAGTCCAAACCTAAAAAGGTGAATCGTCTATCCAAAGTTGTTAATGCTTTTCAAAATAACGTGTCCCAGCCTAAATGTCAACTATGTACCAATGAGTTTCATCCAATACGAAAATGTCCGAAGTTTTTTCAAATGGATCATTCTCAGCGCCTCAGTGAGATTAAAAAACTTAGCTTATGTCTCAATTGCTTTTCCAAAACGCATTTCGTTAAAAACTGCAACAGCAAAATCAATTGCTTCTGTTGCCATAAAAGGCACAATACCTTACTCCACAAAGAAACCGAAGTTTCCACTTCATTACCGGGCCCTAGTACAAGCGCCAATTCCAACCTTAATCCAAATTAAGCACCATTTATAACTAGTACGAATTCAATTACTATACAGTCCGCTCCTACTTCGGATGCTGAAGTTGTTACATCTTGTTTTACAGTAAATTCCACAGGCGTTTTACTAGGCACTGCAATGATTGAAATTTGTTACTTGGATAATATATACCCTGCTCGAGCGTTAATAGACTCATGTTCCGAAGGTTCTTTTATTTCGGAAAGGTTGTTTAATCTACTGAAACTTCCTTCAACTCGCACTAATGCTCAAGTTTCTGGACTAAATAACACAATATCTGCTAGTGTTGATACATTGTTTATCATTCGTGATTAGTTCCATTTCCAATCCAGTGTGCTATTGCACAATTTTTACGAAATGAGGTTCTGCTAATTCGTTCACCTAACTTGAAATCCATTTATGACAACGTGGTTGAAGAATATATTGATTTGGATCATATGTTCAAAGTTTCACCGCCACACAATTCCAAAATTTGTCCATATTACCTTCCACATTACGCTGTCATAAAACCTGAAAGCACTACAACAAAGGTACGCGTTGTTTTTAATGCGTCATCTCCATCTTCTAATGGGTTAAGCCTAAATGATATCCTTCATACTGGTCCAATTTTACAAAATGACTTTACCTTACTGATTCTGAAATGGAGATTTTTCAAGTATGTCTTCAATGCTGATATCCAAAAGTCGATCCGAAGCATACTGTATTCCAAAGAATCCTACTCCGCAATAATCCAAACTTAATTATTATAATCCAAATTAATTATTACGAATTAAAAACAGTGACATTCGGCGTAAATTGCGCGCCTTACCTCGCTTTTCGGACTCTACTCCAATTAGCCGATGACATCGAGGCTTCTTATCCAAAAGCTAGCCTTATTCTGCGTAGTTCCATGTACGTAGACGATGCATTGACCGGTGCTCATTCAATCCAAGAAGCGAAAGAATCTAAAAAGCAGTTAGTACTTGCAATTCAATTCCAAAGAAATCATTGACGATATTCCCGTTGACCATCTGCTCTGCGAAGATTTCCTAGCCTTTGACGACAGCAGCACAGTGAAGACTCTAGGAGTTCGATGGAATGCCCGTTCAGACTCGTTTTTCTTCGTAGCGAAACCATTTCCCGATCAACGTCAACTTACAAAGAGAGAAGTATTATCGCAGAT
>NC_060949.1:1534947-1536259 GCF_022045245.1 Lucilia cuprina
GAAAATGGTTAAAATCGGTCCATTATTTCGACTAGCCCCCATACAACCGTACCCCCCAAATAGGGCCTTTTGGCTTATAATTAATTAAAATGATCTATTATGTTAACAAAAGTCGACAAAACTTAGTCCTATAGAACTTTAAATGACACTACCGATTTTTGTAATGATCGGGCTTCATTTGATCCTATCCCCCATACAAACTCCCTTTCAGAAAATGACTTAAAGGTCAAAATTCACTTACAAACACTAATCGCTTTTAAATTCTACATAAATATTATTGAAGAAGACTTAACTCTCTCTACCAACATTTTTAAGGATTGGGCCATATTTTGCCCTACTCCCCTTTGAGCCCTCTTAAAAAATCTATTTTTTTGCCAAATAAAAAGTAAAAATACTTTGAAATAATGTTAAAAAAACAAACCAAATGCTTTATTTTTTTGAACAATCCCCATTTTTATCTTACATACTGACAGGTGTAAGGTATCATATAGTCGGCTACGTCCGACTATACATTCATACTTGTTTTACTTATTGTTGACAAAAAAGAGAGATTTTCTACAAGAGGGCTCATAGAGGAGAAGGGGTTAATATGGGCCTATCCTTATAAATTTTGGTAGATGAATTTACGTCTACTACAAAGTCATTTATGTAGATTTTAATCCTTTGATAAGTAATCATAAGTTAATTTTGACCATCAAGTCATTTTCTGAAGGGGAGTATGTATGGGGGCTAGGGTCAAATGAGGCCCGATCGCAATAAAAATTATGATTTCTTTTCTTTGAATATTTTTCTGAAGGAAATAAGATTTTACGACATATTTGAAATAATTGACGTTTTATTTAGAACATTATGACACCTTTACGTATGCTGCAATTCATAGTATTCAGCATCGATATATGTCATAGGAAGTAGGAATTTTCCGGGAAACTAGAAAGAAACAGACAATTGTTGTTTGGCATAAACATTACCGCCCGCCTTGCAAGTTGATTCCTTTGGACATCTGTGCTATAGAAAGGAAAAGAATTAATAACAAGATTTGTTGCAAAAGGAAATATATGGAATTCAATGAATATATTTTATTGGAAAATTCAATTAATAAAATATAATAAGACAAGCGCCGTAAATGGTCCATCCAAATTCAATTAATAAAATATAATAAGACAAGCGCCGTAAATGGTCCATCCAAAGATGGTACTTTGCGCCGTTGGCAACCCTGTTTTTGTGAAAACGCCCTCCCTCATCACCTTTGGATACAAATCGACGCCTATGATGACGTCAATTCCGGCGGATTCGAAAAATTTCGGATCCACTA
>NC_060949.1:1536359-1538879 GCF_022045245.1 Lucilia cuprina
TTACAAAAAATAAAAATTTTATAAAAGTAAAAATTGTAAAAATATACTCATGGTGTAGGGTATCATATGGTCGGCCATGCCCGACTATACTTTCCTACTTGTTTAATAGCTCGAAATGATTTAATTTTAAACAAACGAAAAAAAAAATAATTAAATTTTTGTTGTTGAAATTAAAACTGAAAAACACTGTTGTAAATTTTCGTATGGTGCAAGAAAAAATATTTCAACTAAATTATTTATTATTTCAATATTGCAGATTAAAAAGCAAAGATACATTCATATATAATGTTTATAGATAAATTATGTTGCAAAATATATAAAGAAATCTTATAAAATATGAATTAAAATGTAATAATTTTTTTTCAATATTTTTAAATCAGATTTTTTGCAATTTTGTTGGCTTGAGAATTCTACTAATACGTTCTTAGAGTTAGGTACCTACTGACAGCAGACTGAAGTACTTTTTGACCGCGTTTAACTTCTTAGTGTCCAGTGGTATACAGTTTCCAAAACCAAAATATTATTTTCACTTCTTTTACTTTAATTCTATGTATAGTTTTTTGTCAAATATTTTAAATCATTTCTGTTTATGTGAAATGCTTTTCTATATGAAGAAATTACTGTTTTTTAAGATTTTCAAGGAGTTGTAGAATTCATACGTTCCCTTAAACAGTAGTATAACTATAACTGTTACTGAAGAACTTATTGGAAATACAATGTTCCCAAAAAACTGGTTGTAGAAATAAAAATAAGTTGAAATAATTCTCATTTGGTTTATAACATTTTATGTATTAGTATTTTACTTTGTATAGAATAATGTGGTTATGTTTTGTAAATCAAACTGAAATTTGTGAATCATGTCATTTATTGTAAGTTTTTGCTTTTTTATAAACTGTAATTTTACTAACTCAGTAAACAGTAAATAAATTTGATTTCGATACCTACATATTTCTTAACGAAAATTTGATCACATTAGATCATAATATGGTCATGTATAACAAACAATACTAAAGTAAATAAATATATTATGATAAAATAATTAAACTGTATTTAATCAAAATATGATATTTTAAAATTGTAACAATAACCATAATTTTAACCATATTATATTGCTCTTAGACATGGTTACCACAACCATGTTTTCTCTCTGGGTGCATCGATATTTTATTTATAATTAAGCATTTGCATTATCATTAAATTTAAATTTTGTTTCATTATAGAACTCAACAGAATGCAAAATCCTGAAATATATACCTAATTGATTCATCATCCAATTTATTCGAAATCCAAGTTGAAAAACCTTAATTATGAGAACGTCATCATCATCAGCGGGTCATTTCTTATTTATTTACAAATTAAGACCAATAATTTACATAATTTTGCATTTGAATATATATTTCTATCTTATCAGTGGTGGTTTATCCTTATCGAGTTCAAATGGTAAGTTCAGTAACACTTTTACTTGTTTTTTTTAATTTTAATTAAGGGTATTAATTCATGTCGCAATTTTGAAGATAATTCAATGGTACATGATATTTTATTGTACCGTAGATAAAGCCTATTGAAAATGGTTAAGATAGGTCCATTATTTTACCTGGCCCCCATACAACTGTACATCCGAATAGAGCTTTTAAGTTCGTAATTACGTTTAATATAGTCGTATCTCGACAAAAAGCTGCAAAACCGAGTTCTATACTAGCCTTGCTGACCCTGATGAACTTTATAATTATAGGGCCACATTTGACCCGAGCCCCTATAAAAACCCCCATCAAAATTTTACTTAAATATCCACAGTTTTATTTTTATTATGTTAGTCGGAAAAAAATAAAATAAATTGACATTTTATAAATTTATATTTATACACTACACCACTTTAATGGAGAGGGTATATTGGGTTTGTGCTGTTGTTTGTAACGCACAATAATATTAGCAATGTTGAAGGAAATTCAATGAAATTTGGTACATGATATTCTATTGCTCCAGGAAGCATATTGAAAATGGTTAAGATCGGTCTATTATTTCTTGAAATGCTTTTGATCTATATTGATATAAATTTTGCAAAAATTTAGAAAAAAGTACATTTTTAAGTTCGGGTTTGTACAAAATTCTATTTTTGCAATCCCTGTCATCTCGTGTTCTTTGTACAGTGTTGCCATAACGGCATTTACGGCCGGTAACTTATATTCAATGTTTAAACTGTAATAATCAGTGTTTTAGAAATCATTGATTAACAAATAAACATTGCTTAATTTCTATACGTAACTCATTTTCATTATACCCTACACCACTATAGTGGGGAGGGTATTATACGTTTGTGCTGATGTTTGTAACATACAAAAATATTGGTCCAATACCCACCTGTAGGAACTCGTTTTAAGAACGAGTTAAGTTCCTACACACCTTAAAGTATAACGATCGATTCAGAATCATTTTTTGAGTCGATTAAGACATGTCCGTCCGTCCGTCTGTCCGGCTGGCTGGCTGTCCATGTAAACCTTGTGCGCAAGGTACAGGCCGCAA
>NC_060949.1:1538979-1540675 GCF_022045245.1 Lucilia cuprina
AACTAACTGTTATTTAGAAATATATCCTTTTCCCAAATTTACCGAGGATCGGCCCATATTTGACCTATATAAAGCCTCATTTAGAAATTTTAGTTTTTTATCAATAAAAATAAAAAATAAAAATTTTATAAAAGTAAAAATTGTAAAAATATACTCATGGTGTAGGGTATCATATGGTCGGCCATGCCCGACTATACTTTCCTACTTGTTTAAACTATGATTTATTAAAAACATTGTAGAATGTCAGAAATTCTACAATTAAAAAGTTCATTTTAACGTCATTTACATTTTTGTACAAATTTATTGAAAATATTAAAAAAAAAAAATCTAGGTAAGTAAATCAAATATACAGCAAAAAAAATAGTTTAAAAATATATTTCCTTTACAAATAATTAATTAGCGTTAAAAGAAAACGAACCATTAATTTTTCGCAAGCCGATCAAAGCCTTTTGGTGGAGGTTGTTGCAGGAAAAAAGCACATAATAGAAAATACACGAACAGACGGTTCAACTATTGCAGAGAAAAATGAAGCATGGGAATATGTTAAGCAAAGGTACAAAGCATTGTCTTCAAATAGTACAAGAGCAACAAAAGAATTAAAAGACAAGTATCATAATTTAAAGCAAAATTTACGAAAGAAAAAAGCTGAGAACAAGAAAAATATTTTCGATACAGGGGGTGGGCTCTTTATGACCAATAAACTGAACGATTTTGAAGAACTCCTTTCTTCTTTATTAGTTGAAGAAGGAATTACTGGAATTACAAATATTTATGACAGCGATTCCGCCAAAAATAATGAAAATATCCCGGATGACGTAATTGTCGAAGAAGAAATCGATACTTTGGATGAATCAGAATTGTTAGTGAAAGTGAGGATAAAAACACTTTTTTGGACATAAAAAAAAACATTTTCGAAATGGCAACAATACTGCCCAAGGGATTTACGTACAAAAATTAATCAAAAACTTCAAGTAATGATTTCAAACCATGGTAACATTGAGAAACAATTATAGGAAAACCAATTAATACTAATAAAAAAGCAAATTAAACTTTGTGATCAGCAAAAAGTACTTTGTGAATTAAAAATTCAGGATCTAAAACGCCGAACAGCAAATTATAACAATTGATACTTCCTGCTAAACCTACGCCTATTGGACAATTTATTTACATACGTAGTATTTTATTTTGTTTGATAAAAACCAAATTTTATTTAAACTTAATTTTACAGAGAGCTGAACATCGGTTCATTATTTCACCTAGGCCCCATACAACCTAACGCGCCAAATAGGGTTTTTAAGTTCTTAATTACGTTTAATATACTCGTATCTCGACAAAAAGCTGCAAAACCGAGTTCTATACTAGCCTTGATGACCCTGAAGAACTTTATAATTATAGGGCCTCATTTGACTCTAGCCCCCATCAATATTTTACATAAATATCCACAGTTTTATTAAACAGTATATGGCTTATGTATATCTGAGGCAAGGTACAATTCAACTTAAATGCTTTATTATGAAAACTAAAATTTTGCACAGATACTTATAGTTGATGCAGTTTGTTTGGTATTGAAAATGGGCAATATCGGTTTACGATTTCGCCTAGCCCCCATATAAGGCCCCCTTTAGAAAATGACATTATCGCCAATAACTGACTAACAAAAGCATCAATAGCGGTGTAATTCGGCACAAACATGTTT